>NW_024737109.1:0-7120 GCF_018991925.1 Homarus americanus | reverse complement strand
TTTTGGGAAATTTTCGGAAAATTTGGGAAAATTTTCTGAAAATTTTGGAAAATTTTCGGAAAATTTGGGAAAATTTTCGGAAAATTTTGGAAAATTTTCGGAAAATTTTGGAAAATTTTTGGAAAATTTTGGAAAATTGTTGGAAAATCTGGGAAAATTTTCCGAAAATTTTTGAAAATTTTTGGAAAATTTTGGAAAATTTTCTGAAAATTTCTGAAATTTTTTGGAAAATTTTCGGAAAATTTCTGAAAATTTTTGGAAAATTTTGAAAATTTTGGGAAATTTTCGGAAAAATTGGGAAAATTTTTGGAAAATTTTGGAAAATTTTTGGAAAATTTTGGAAAAATTTTTGGAAAATTTTGTAAAATTTTTGGAAAATTTGGGAAAATTTTTGGAAAATTTTGGAAAAATTTTTGGAAAATTTTGTAAAATTTTTGGAAAATTTGGGAAAATTTTTGGAAAAATTTGCGAAAATCTAGGGAAATTTCTGAAAAATCTAGGGAAATTTTTGGAAAATCTAGGGAAATTTTTGAAAAATCTAGGGAAATTTTTTGAAAATCTAGGGAAATTTTTGGAAAATCTGGAGAAATTTTTTAAATTTTTGAAAATTTTTTGGAAATTTACCCAGATTTTCCCAAAAATTCCCTAGATTTTCCCAAAAATTCCCTAGATTTTTCAGAAATTTCCCCAGATTTTCCAAAAATTTCCCCAGATTTTTCAAAAAATTCACCAGATTTTCCCAAATTTTTGGAAAATTTTTGGAAAATTTTGGAAAATTTTTGGAAAATTTTGGAAAATTTTTGGAAAATTTTGGAAAATTTTGGAAAATTTTTGGAAAATTTTGGAAAATTTTTGGAAAATTTTGGAAAATTTTTGGAAAATTTTGGAAAATTTTTGGAAAATTTTGGAAAATTTTGGAAAATGTTTGGAAAATTTTGGAAAATTTTTGGAAAATTTTGGAAAATTTTCGGAAAATTTTGGAAAAATTTCGGAAAATTTTGGAAAAATTTCCAAAAATTTCCCCAGATTTTTCAAAAAATTCCCCAGATTTTCCAAAATTTTTGGAAAATTTTTGGAAATTTTCTGAAAATTTTTGGAAAAATTTTGGAAAATTTTTGGAAAATTTTGGAAAATTTTCGGAAAATTTTGGAAAATTTTCGGAAAATTTTGGAAAAATTTCGGAAAATTTTGGAAAATTTTGGAAAAATTTCGGAAAATTTTGGAAAAATTTTGGAAAATTTTCGGAAAATTTTGGAAAATTATGGAAAATTTTTGGAAAATTTTGGAAAATTTTCGGAAAATTTTGGAAAAATTTTGGAAAATTTTGGAAAATTTTTGGAAAATTTCTGAAAATTTTGGAAAAATTTTGGAAAATTTTCGGAAATTTTTGGAAAATTTTGGAAAATTTTGGAAAATTTTCGGAAAATTTTGGAAAATTTTTGGAAAATTTTGGAAAATTTTCGGAAATTTTGGAAAAATTCTGAAAATTTTTGGAAAATTTTGGAAAATTTTTGGAAAATTTTGGAAAATTTTTGGAAAATTTTGGAAAATTTTTGGAAATTTTTGGAAAATTTTTGGAAAATTTTGGAAAAATTTTGGAAAATTTTCGGAAATTTTTGGAAAATTTTGGAAAATTTTCGGAAATTTTCTGAAAATTTTTGGAAAATTTTGGAAAAATTTCGGAAATTTTTGGAAAATTTTTGGAAAATTTTGGAAAAATTTGGAAAAATTTTGGAAAATTTTCGGAAAATTTTGGAAAAATTTTGGAAAATTTTGGAAAATTTTTGGAAAATTTTGGAAAAATTTGGAAAAATTTTGGAAAATTTTCGGAAAATTTTGGAAAAATTTTGGAAAATTTTGGAAAATTTTGGAAAAATTCTGAAAATTTTTGGAAAATTTTGGAAAATTTTTGGAAAATTTTGGAAAATTTTTGGAAAATTTTGGAAAATTTTGGAAAATGTTTGGAAAATGTTTGGAAAATTTTGGAAAATTTTTGGAAAATTTTGGAAAATTTTCGGAAAATTTTGGAAAAATTTCGGAAAATTTTGGAAAAATTTCCAAAAATTTCCCCAGATTTTTCAAAAAATTCCCCAGATTTTCCAAAATTTTTGGAAAATTTTTGGAAATTTTCTGAAAATTTTTGGAAAAATTTTGGAAAATTTTTGGAAAGTACGGAAAATTTTCGGAAAGAATTTTAAGGAAAATTTTCGGAAAATTTTTGGAAAATTCAATTTTCCAAAATTTTCCCAAGAGCACAAGGCACTGGAAAAATTTTGGAAAATTTTTGGAAAATTTCTGAAAATTTTCGAAAAATTTTGGAAAATTTTCGGAAATTTTTGGAAAATTTTGGAAAATTTTGGAAAATTTTCGGAAAATTTTGGAAAATTT
Source organism: Homarus americanus (assembly GCF_018991925.1). Classification (NCBI taxonomy): domain Eukaryota; kingdom Metazoa; phylum Arthropoda; class Malacostraca; order Decapoda; family Nephropidae; genus Homarus; species Homarus americanus. The sequence goes on along the minus strand of NW_024737109.1, from coordinate 4,732 downwards.
TTGGAAAATTTTGGAAAATTTTTGGAAAATTTTGGAAAATTTTCGGAAATTTTGGAAAAATTCTGAAAATTTTTGGAAAATTTTGGAAAATTTTGGAAAATTTTCGGAAATTTTGGAAAAATTCTGAAAATTTTTGGAAAATTTTGGAAAATTTTTAGAAAATTTTGGAAAATTTTTGGAAAATTTTCGAAAATTTTCGGAAAATTTTGGAAAAATTTCGGAAATTTTTGGAAAATTTTGGAAAAATTTCGGAAATTTTTGGAAAAATTTTGGAAAATTTTGGAAAATTTTGGAAAAATTCTGAAAATTATTGGAAAACTTTGGAAAATTTTTGGAAAATTTTGGAAAATTTTTGGAAATTTTTGAAAAAATTTTGGAAAATTTTGGAAAAATTTCGGAAAATTTTTGGAAAAATTTCGGAAAATTTTTGGAAAATTTTGGAAAAATTTCGGAAAATTTTCCGAAAATCTCGGGAAATTTCTGAAAAATCTAGGGAAATTTTTGGAAAATCTATGGAAATTTTTGAAAAATCTAGGGAAATTTTTGGAAAATCTATAGGAAATTTTTGGAAAATCTGGAGAAATTTTTAAATTTTTGAAAATTTTTTGGAAATTTACCCAGATTTTCCCAAAAATTCCCTAGATTTTCCCAAAAATTCCCTAGATTTTTCAGAAATTTCCCCAGATTTTCCAAAAATTTCCCCAGATTTTTCAAAAAATTCACCAGATTTTCCCAAATTTTTGGAAAATTTTTGGAAATTTTCTGAAAATTTTTGGAAAATTTTGGAAAAATTTCGGAAAATTTTCCGAAAATCTCGGGAAATTTCTGAAAAATCTAGGGAAATTTTTGGAAAATCTAGGGAAATTTTTGAAAAATCTATGGAAATTTTTGGAAAATCTAGGGAAATTTTTGGAAAATCTGGAGAAATTTTTTAAATTTTTGGAAAATTTTTGGATATTTCCCCAAATTTTCCCAAAAATTCCCTAGATTTTCCAAAAAATTCCCTAGATTTTTCAGAAATTTCCCCAGATTTTTCAAAAATTTCCCCAGATTTTTCAAAAATTTCCTCAGATTTTCCAAAAATTTCCCCAGATTTTCCAAAATTTTTGGAAAATTTCTGAAACATTTTGGAAAATTTTCGAAAAATTTTGGAAAATTTTGGAAAATCTAGAAATTTTGAAAATCTAGAGTTCTTTTTGAAAAAATCTAGAAATTCTTTTGAAATCTAGGAAATTCTTTGGAAAATCTGAGAAATTTTTTAAATTTTTGAAATTTTTTTGGAAATTTCCCCAGATTTTCCCAAAAATTCCCTAGATTTTCCAAAAAATTCCCTAGATTTTTCAGAAATTTCCCCAGATTTTCCAAAAATTTCCCCAGATTTTTCAAAAAATTCACCAGATTTTCCCAATTTTTTGGAAAATTTTTGGAAATTTTCTGAAAATTTTTGGAAAATTTTGGAAAAATTTCGGAAAATTTTCCGAAAATCTCGGGAAATTTCTGAAAAATCTAGGGAAATTTTTGGAAAATCTAGGGAAATTTTTGAAAAATCTAGGGAAATTTTTGGAAAATCTAGGGAAATTTTTGGAAAATCTGGAGAAATTTTTGAAATTTTTGAAATTTTTTTGGAAATTTCCCCAGATTTTCCCAAAAATTCCCTAGATTTTTCAAAAAATTCCCTAGATTTTTCAGAAATTTCCCCAGATTTTCCAAAAATTTCCCCAGATTTTTCAAAAAATTCACCAGATTTTCCCAAATTTTTGGAAAATTTTTGGAAAATTTTGGAAAATTTTTGGAAAATTTTGGAAAATTTTGGAAAATTTTTGGAAAATTTTGGAAAATTTTTGGAAAATTTTGGAAAAATTTCGGAAATTTTTGGAAAAATTTCGGAAATTTTTGGAAAATTTTGGAAAAATTTGGAAAATTTTTGGAAAATTTTGGAAAATTTTTGGAAAATTTTGGAAAAATTTTGGAAAATTTTTGGAAAATTTTGGAAAAATTTTCAAAAATTTTGGAAAAATTTTGGAAAATTTTCGGAAATTTTTGGAAATTTTTGGAAAATTTTGGAAAATTTTTGGAAAATTTTGGAAAATTTTGGAAAAATTTCGGAAAATTTTGGAAAAATTTCGGAAAATTTTTGAAAATTTTTGGAAAATTTTCGGAAAATTTTGGAAAATTTTGGAAAAATTTCTGAAAATTTTTGGAAAAATTTCGGAAAATTTTTGGAAAATTTTGGAAAAATTTCGGAAAATTTTCCGAAAATCTCGGGAAATTTCTGAAAAATCTAGGGAAATTTTTGGAAAATCTAGGGAAATTTTTGAAAATCTAGGAAATTTTTGGAAAATCTAGAAATTTTTGGAAAATCTGGAGAAATTTTTAATTTTTGAAAATTTTTGGAAATTTACTCCATTCTTTCCCAAAATTCCCTAGATTTTCTCCCAAAATTCTCTAGATTTTTCAGAGATTTTCCAGGGGTTTTCCCCCAGATTTTTCAAAAATTACCAGATTTTCCTCTAAATTTTTGGAAAATTTTGGAAAAATTTTGGAAAATTTTTTGAAAATTTTGGAAAAATTTCGGAAAATTTTCCGAAAATCTCGGGAAATTTCTGAAAAATCTAGGGAAATTTTTGGAAAATCTAGGGAAATTTTTGAAAAATCTAGGGAAATTTTTGGAAAATCTAGGGAAATTTTTGGAAAATCTGGAGAAATTTTTTTTAATTTTTGAAAATTTTTTGGAAATTTCCCCAGATTTTCCCAAAAATTCCCTAGATTTTCCAAAAAATTCCCTAGATTTTTCAGAAATTTCCCCAGATTTTCCAAAAATTTCCCCAGATTTTTCAAAAAATTCACCAGATTTTCCAAAATTTTTGGAAAATTTTTGGAAATTTTCTGAAAATTTTTGGAAAATTTTGGAAAATTTTTGAAAATTTTTGGAAAATTTTGGAAAATTTTGGAAAATTTCTGAAAATTTCTGAAAATTTTCGAAAAATTTTGGAAAATTTTTGGAAAATTTTGGAAAATTTTCGGAAAATTTTGGAAAAATTTCGGAAATTTTTGGAAAATTTTGGAAAAATTTCGGAAAATTTTGGAAAAATTTTGGAAAAATTTGGAAAATTTTGGAAAAATTCTGAAAATTTTTGGAAAATTTTGGAAAATTTTCCGAAAATTTTGGAAAATTTTTGGAAAATTTTGGAAAATTTTCGGAAATTTTTGGAAAAATTTCGGAAATTTTTGGAAAATTTTGGAAAAATTTCGGAAAATTTTGGAAAAATTTTGGAAAATTTTGGAAAATTTTGGAAAAATTCTGAAAATTTTTGGAAAATTTTGGAAAATTTTTGGAAAATTTTGGAAAATTTTTGGAAAATTTTGGAAAATTTTTGGAAAATTTTGGAAGAATTTCGGAAAATTTTCCGAAAATCTCAGGAAATTCCTGAAAAATCTAGGGAAATTTTTGGAAAATCTAGGGAAATTTTTGAAAAATCTAGGGAAATTTTTGGAAAATCTAGGGAAATTTTTGGAAAATCTGGAGAAATTTTTTAAATTTTTGAAAATTTTTTGGAAATTTCCCCAGATTTTCCCAAAAATTCCCTAGATTTTCCAAAAAATTCCCTAGATTTTTCAGAAATTTCCCCAGATTTTCCAAAAATTTCCCCAGATTTTTCAAAAAATTCACCAGATTTTCCCAAATTTTTGGAAAATTTTTGGAAATTTTCTGAAAATTTTTGGAAAATTTTGGAAAAATTTCGGAAAATTTTCCGAAAATCTCGGGAAATTTCTGAAAAATCTAGGGAAATTTTTGGAAAATCTAGGGAAATTTTTGAAAAATCTAGGGAAATTTTTGGAAAATCTAGGGAAATTTTTGGAAAATCTGGAGAAATTTTTTAAATTTTTTAAATTTTTTTTGAAATTTCCCCAGATTTTCCCAAAAATTCCCTAGATTTTCCAAAAATTCCCTAGATTTTTCAGAAATTTCCCCAGATTTTCCAAAAATTTCCCCAGATTTTTCAAAAAATTACCAGATTTTCCAAATTTTTGGAAAAATTTTGGAAAATTTTTGGAAAATTTTGGAAAAATTTCGGAAAATTTTCCGAAAATCTCGGGAAATTTCTGAAAAATCTAGGGAAATTTTTGGAAAATCTAGGGAAATTTTTGAAAAATCTAGGGAAATTTTTGGAAAATCTAGGGAAATTTTTGGAAAATCTGGAGAAATTTTTTAAATTTTTGAAAATTTTTTGGAAATTTCCCCAGATTTTCCCAAAATTTCCCTAGATTTTCCAAAAAATTCCCTAGATTTTTCAGAAATTTCCCCAGATTTTCCAAAAATTTCCCCAGATTTTTCAAAAAATTCACCAGATTTTCCCAAATTTTTGGAAAATTTTTGGAAATTTTTTGGAAAATTTTTGGAAAATTTTGGAAAAATTTCGGAAAATTTTCCGAAAATCTCGGGAAATTTCTGAAAAATCTAGGGAAATTTTTGGAAAATCTAGGGAAATTTTTGAAAAATCTAGGGAAATTTTTGGAAAATCTAGGGAAATTTTTGGAAAATCTGGAGAAATTTTTTAAATTTTTGAAAATTTTTTGGAAATTTCCCCAGATTTTCCCAAAATTTCCCTAGATTTTCCAAAAAATTCCCTAGATTTTTCAGAAATTTCCCCAGATTTTCCAAAAATTTCCCCAGATTTTTCAAAAAATTCACCAGATTTTCCAAAATTTTTGGAAAATTTTTGGAAATTTT
>NW_024737108.1:0-8655 GCF_018991925.1 Homarus americanus | reverse complement strand
AGCAAATATTTTATCTTTTATGCAAAATATATGAAGTTTACATTCAAAATATTCCCTGACCTGCAAGGAATCCAGAAATGTCAATTATATTATCCTAACTTTAGTCTGAGGTATTATTTATTACCAAACGTTAAAATCTAGTGTTTTCACCCAAACATTTCTCAGAGAGGTAGGAGCTAGTGAGCTGGGAAGAGGGAGGGGGAGGGTAGATTTGAGTCCATTATTTGAATGGACATTAACCTGACGACTGTATTTCTCTTAAATATTAATTGTGTGTGCATACCATCATAAAATTAAGGTGTTATTTTTACTACGACATACGTATTGTGTCGGAAAAAGTGGAGTTTGGGGGTCGGGCCAGTCTCTATTGGAATTAATCCCGTATGTTCTGTTGTTCACCTTACGCGGTTTTCACTTTCCGCGGTACCCTGTGGGTTCAATTGCCGTGTAAATCTGGGTACTACCGTACATAAATTTTTTTTCATTACATTTGAAACATCATTCTTTGTTAATTAAATTTGAAACAAAAGAAAACTATGATACCGTATTTTCATTAAAATATTACATCACAAGTATATTTTACCTTAACTGTGACTGAATGAATATATTCTTAGAAATAAATATGGAAATGTAATATTTTGGCTGAAATGATGTACATATTACAGTGGAAAGTGGGATAAAATCATGACGAAAACAATGACTTAAGCTTTCTTTCGTTGTTCAAAAGATTTTACTGTAATCGCTTTTCGAATGGTTTTCAGTTAAAAAACTGTTGTACCGTACTGTATTACAATAATATTCTATCCTATCATTAGCCTCATAATCCCACAACTGAAAGCCATTCGAAAAGCGATTACGGTAACATCTTTTGAACGAAAGAAAGCGAAAGTCATTGCTTTCGTCACAATTTTATTCCACTTTCCACCGTAATACGTACGTCATTTCAGCAAAAATATTACATTTCCATATTCTCAGAAATATATAGTAGTTTTGTTGAAATGTAATGTACAGTATTAAATATTAAAATGCAAAAAGAGCTATAAAAACAATTAATACTGTACACCTATAATGTACTGGCTGGCATCTCCACTCGTCCCTGCTCCTGCCAGTCACCTCCTCCCCGCTCTATCCCTCCGCCTTCTCCACATCGTCACTACTGTTGTATTACAATAATATTCTATCCTATTTCACTTGAATAAATACTATGATACCATATTTCTGAATATTTTCATTAAAATCCATCAAAATCATTTTCCTTGTCATCGTCTTAAGCACCAAACAGCTCCTCCCAGTCTTCTCCTTGAACAGGGCTAGAGGGTACGTGTTTTTCGAATCGTTTTCAGTCAAAAAAATGTTACATCACATGTACTGTATATTTTACCTAAACTGCGCCTGAATGAATATATTCTCAGAAATAAATAGTAGTTTTGCTGAAACGTGATGAATTTCAATGTAAAATTGGATAAAATACATGACGAAAACAAAAGACTTTACCTAACCTTCCGATGTTCAAGAAATGTTACTCGTTTTTTTAAAAGTTTTCGGTTAAAATACTGTTATACAGGTTGTACCTCTCTAGTCCGGCAGCCTCGGGACCTGACCGGTGCCGGACCATGGAAATTGCCGGACCATGGAAATTCACCCTTTTCCTGGATAGATAGTGACTTGTGCTTATGCCTGGAAGCACTAGCACCACTTTCTTCAAGCGCCATGGTCTCTTTGAAGATATAATACGGGTTATGTCGATATAGCCAAATCACAGTTTTTATCCACCTTAACGATTTATTAAACACACAAAAAAGCAGCCAAATAAAATTTGACGGCGGGAACTTAATTTCGATGGGTCGAACGCCCGCCAACGCAGACGACGTGGCATAATCGCAACAGCGCTATTCTCTTATGTACAAAAGATTCATTATTGCTTATTACTGAATGTCTTTTATTGAATTAATACGAGGTGCAAAATATAAATACAATTCATTAATAATAATGAGAATATAAAACAGCGAATGTGAAAACGAAGGCATTGTTTTCATGGATTTACAAAACCAGTGACTGACGGTCTTATATAAAAACTGAAAATAAGACCTTGGTTGTAGCTGTAGTAAAATTAATATGGTTGTTTTAAGTAATGTTATTTAATGCTAATAAATGGAACAATAGAAGTAGCTAACGATACTGGTAAAGAAAAAGAGAGATCGCATATGTAAGTGCGCATGCGCACACGTGAAAACATATCGTCATTACTTTACATAAGAATATGAAAGCAACACTTATTTACTGTTCATATATATTTTAATTAATGTTTCTGAATTTGTTTTTATTGAATTAATGTACGTGTGTGCAAAATTAACAATACAATTTATTAATAATACGTGGAATATTAGAGGAGACGAGACGGCTGCCGGCATTGTTTATGTTAAAGCTTACGAAACCAGTGACTGATTGGTTCTACATATAAAACTGAAGAAAATAAGACCCTGAGTTTAGCTGCAGTAAAATTAATGTAAAAAATGAATATGGTTGCTTGAAGTACCTGTAATGTTATTTAATGTTAATAAATGGAACAATATAAGTAGCTAACCATTAATGGTAAAAAAAAAGTGAGACTGCTCGTATGTAAGTGCGCACATGTGAAAATATATCGTCATTACTCTACATAAGAATATGAAAGCAACACTTATTTACTGCTCATATATATTAAAGGGTTAAATGTTGTACTCTGTATAGACAAGCAGAGAGAGAGAGAGAGCAGCCGAACTGCCGGATGTAAACAAACCTTAATTTCCCGCGGCTTTTTTTTAAGGGGATTAGCCCACCTGGGCATAGGTCACTGACCCACATTGGGGCCTGAGGGGCATAAATTTAATACTCCTGTAATAATAATAATAATTCAGATAAGTAAAAAAAAAAAAAAAAAAAAAAAAAAAAAAAAAAAAAAAAAAAAAAAAAAAAAAGCTGCCTATCTACCTATTGGACAAACTAAAATCGTTCCGGACCACAGAATGCCGGACTAGAGAGGTACAACCTGTATTACAATGATATTCTATTCATACTGTGCTTGATATACCGGTACTACATTCACGGAAATGTAATATTTTTGCTGAAATGACGTACGTATTACAGTGGAAAGTGGGTTAAAATCGTGACGAAAACAATGACTTTCACTTTCTTTCGTTCAAAAGATGTTACCGTAATCGCTTTTCGAATGGTTTTCAGTTAAAAAACTGTTGCATACTAAGTGAATTAGGATCGAATATTATTGTAATACAACAGTTTTTTAACTGAAAACCATTCAAAAAGCGATTACGGTAACATCTTTTGAACGAAAGAAAGCGAAAGTCATTGCTTTCGTCACTGTCTACTGTAATACGTACGTCATTTCAGCAAAAATATTACATTTCCATATTCTCAGAAATAAATAGTAGTTTTGCTGAAACGTAATGTATTTCAATGTAAATTAGGATAAACTACATGAAAACAAAGACTTTACCTAACCTTCCGATGTTCAAGATATGTTACTCGTTTTTTTAATAGTTTTCGGTTAAAATACTGTTATATTAGTGATATTCGTTTCATACTGTGCTTGATATAATACATTCATGGAATTGTAATATTTTTGCAACTACAATGCTGATGTCAACAGAAGCGTGGTTACAGTGAGACTGACTGAGTGAGGGAGAGCTATGTGTGTGTGTGTGAGGTTGCAGGAGCGGGCGGTGTTCCATGTTCGGTGCCGTGCGTGAGTTGAATGGCGCGCGATTTGAATGTACTTCAATTACTTCAATGTACAGAATATTCCTCCGGCGGGGCAATCCGCGTATTTGCAAATCCGTGCATGCTAAACCCGCGTATGTTAAGGGCCGACTGTATATATATATATATATATATATATATATATATATATATATATATATATATATATATATATATATATATATATATATATATATATATATATATATATATATATAGATAGATAGGCGATAGATAGATAGATAGATAGATAGATAGATAGATAGATAGATAGATAGATAGATAGATAGATAGATAATGAACGGCCTCACTGCAAAGGAATCGGAACCGACCTACTGGGTGGGACTAGGGAATGCTACCGACCAACCCACAAGGACACTAAAAGCAGTCCTAGGCTCTGTTATATTTCACACAAAGCCTGTTCATCGAACTGATGGCACCGTGAACCTCATTGGGAACTGCCCGTGCCTCGTATGTGGTGTCAGAAACATTTTACCGAATCCAGCTGGTATGAAACACGAGGTATATATATATATATATATATATATATATATATATATATATATATATATACAATCAACACCTCAACCCGCCAGGATTCGAACCCACGGCCCACAAGCCTATGACTGTGACCGGGGAACGCTAACCGCAGGACCACCAGGATTAGGGGGCAGTGAAATTTTGCTCAAAGCTGCACTCTTCAGGCATTGTTCCTTATACATATCTAAGACTCCATGCCAAATTTGAAGCTGATATGTCGAGGTTTATTCTGCCGCATTTTCTACTGAAATTTTTAAATTTACCTACAGTACTAGCCAAACAGCCGCTGTGGCGGTGCAATGTTCTGTTCAGTGTTTATCAACTTTTTTTTCATATCTCTTATTTCATTTAAGTTGTCTTGTTGCAGATGAGTATGGTGCTATGTCTATATTGATTATCAGCCTCATTTTGTCCCTGATCCAAGGGCTCTGACAGACACCAGTTCACAGAACCGGACAAGACTCCCTACACTGGCTGCCGCTTGTGACTGATACTTGATTAGTGATTATGCTGGAGCTGCCATTGCTACTGCCACCTTAACTGACTATGGCATTATCACAAAGGATGACAAGAGTCAGGTTATTGGACCACATAAGCTGCGGGATGCGAGACAAAAATACCGATTTAAGAGGCAAGAAATTGAGATGGTTAGTTTAGATAATTTGACGTCACTCTATTTTGATGGTAAGAAGACCGCCACTCGTGTGATGATAAAGAATGAGAAGACCGAGAAATGGAGTTCGAGGATGATGGTGAAAGATCATTATGTCATCATGGCTGAGCCTGGCAATGAATATCTCACACATGTGACTCCCAAGACTGGACACGGAAAGCAGATTGCCAAAACTATTCACGAGTTTCTGGTGGAGAAAAATCTAACCCAGCAGCCCATTGTGTGTGTTGGTTGTGATGGAACCAATGGAAATGTAGGATCAGAAAATGGAGTCATTCATCATCTTGAAATGTTACTTGGTCACCCGCTCCATTATTTTATATGTCAGCTTCACGGAAATGAGCTGCCTTTCCGCGCAGTTTTTTATCACTATGATGGTAAACCAAATGGTCCTGAGCATTGGCGTGGTCCCATTGGAAAGCAGATCAAGGAGTCTTTGTCTGAGCTTCCAGTTGTCGCCTTCCAGCCAGTCAGTTTCCCTGATTTCCCTGTGTTTAATGATGAAGTGGAGAAAGATCTGTCCTGGGATCAGAAATACCTGTATAGGATTTGTAAAGGAGCTATCACAGGTGTTGTTGAAGATGACTTGGCTGCTATTGAGCCAGGTCCTCCCTGTGTGTCAAGGTGGAACACCTTATGGAGTAGAATCCTCAGGCTGTATGTAGCAACATCAAGACCCAGCCATGAGTTGAAAAGAATTGTCATTACAAAAATAAAGTTCAGTGCTCCAATGTGGTTTTACATCAAGATACACCCTTACGTAACACACGGCTCAAGGAACGTATTCCAGTCCCTGCTATATATGAAACACCTGAATGGTGAGGAGGAGACGATAGTGAAGAAGGCTGTCCAGAGAAATGCATACTTCGCCCACACAGATCAACTTCTTCTTGGTATGTGTGCAGATGAGGACATGACTGTTAGAGAAAAAGCTGTCTCAATGATAAGAAAAATTAGAGAGGAGAATCATCAAAAGGAAGAATGCACTGGCAGATCTGAAGAGGAGGAGGAAGATTCTGATGCTGCTGTTGACGAGAATTTGTTAAACTATACTGATGAGGAGGGTAAAGATGGAGATGGGAATGAGGATGTGCCTCCTGTAGTCAACATGAGAAAGGTGGTGACTCCGAAACTAAAGTGGCAAGCAAAAAACTATCATTCCATGATTAACTGGAGGAATGAACTCAAGACTGAGCCTCCTTGCATTGCTTCTCTGTCAAATCTACAGGTTAATGACATTCTTGAGACACTATTAGTGGTGCCCAAGTGGCCAAACAGCACTCAGGCGGTCGAGAGAGGCATAAAAGTGATGACTGAAGCTTGCACTGAAGTGACGGGATACGAATCGAGAGATGGATATATTAGGCAAAGATTATTGTCTAGGAAAATGATGCCAAGGTTCCGCACAAAAAAGAATTTCAATATGAACTTGTAATGATTTTCTATACGGTGTACCTGTAAAATAACATATGAATTAAATCGATGTCACCCATGTAAAATTTATCATTATCCTGGAAAACATTAAATGACACCTAATTTTTGGTATACACTAAAAGTTGACAAAAAGTCGTTCGCGATGCGGCAGGGTAAGTATGCATGAAATGGCACGAAATTTTGCACAGGTGTTTGTTACAGCCATACAAACGATGCCTGAAAAGTGCAGCCTGCAACTCAAATAAAAGTGTTTTTTCCCTGCCCCCTACCGGCTAGGCCACAAGGACACTAAAAGCAGTTCTAGACTCTGTTATATTTCACACAAAGCCTGTTCATCGAGCTGATGGCGCCGTGAACCTCATTCGGTAAAATGCTACTGACACCACATAAGAGGCACGGGCAGTTTCCCTAGTCACACCCAGTAGGTCGAGGGTTCGATTCCTTGCTGGTGAGGTCGTTGATTATATGTTCAAAGTCCGCGTGCTATATGGACTAAAAATGAAGTATATATATATATATATAATATATATATATATATATGTATATGTATATATATATATATATATATATATATATATATATATATATATATATATATATATATATATATATATATATATATATATATATATATATATATATATATATAGTCACCATCGTAAAGGTGAGTTTATTGTGTTACAGGGTTGTAGTCTGCTGTGGGTCAACAGGTAAAATATCACTGGGGCTCATAAACTGCTGCCGCCATTAGGAAATTATTTCCTGAATAGCAACATGAGTTACGTTTGGTTGTTTATTTACATAGGTTAATTTATGTCTTTTTTCAGGGAATTTTGGTAAATTGGTGTTATTTTTTAACATATTTAACACATGAAAGGTTAGGGTAAAAGAAACCAGATAAATGTATACATGTAGAAATTAACCATGAACACACACACACACACACACACACACACACACACTACCTTCCACCCATACCACGTTTCTTTCCCCTCCCTTCTCCTCCCCTCTCAACGATATCTACCTCTCCCTCCCCCCTCTTCCTCTCAGAGATTGGATGTAATGAACATAGATAAGGTGAGTCACAAAGGCTCAGGCAGGTGGCGCTGAAAACAAACTATCGCGGGTAAATTGGTAGGAAGGTGAACTTCAACACTAACTTGCCTTAAATAATATGCAAATTACTTACCAATATTGAGTAACTCTTAGTGGATCGAATTTTCTTGCTGAGGTCATATATCTGGTTTACTTATTGTTCAGGGTTGGGTTATAGATATGTTAACTTGTGTTAAATATATTATGATTTTTTTATTGTTGTTGTTGTTTTATATTATAAATATTATTCCTATAACTTATATTGTAGTTCTATTTTATTATTTTTAATATTTTTTATCATTTTTTATTATTATTATTCGTATTATTATTATTATTATCATTAATATTAATATTATTCCTATTCCTGTTATTTTTATCACTTTCATTATTTATCTTTTTTATTATTATCTTTATCTCTTATTATTATTATTATTATTAATCCTATTCCTATTATTTTTATCATTTTTATTATTTATCATTTTATTATTTATTATTTTATTACTTTTTATTATCATTATTTTAATCCCATTATTTACATATTTTTTATTATTATTATTATTATTACTTGTGGAAGCGCTAGCCAAGGAGTGGGCCACCCTGAGGCCTCCCCGCCAGGACTGGCCTGGAAACGAGTTTGCCAAGCAAGGTGGACCACTCCGAGGCTGAGCCGCTCCGGTGTGCCTCGACCTGAGGCCCAACAGAACGTATAGCTCGTCAGGCCACGGTGAGGCGGCACATGAGGGTAAGTTTGGAAGTTGTATTTATGTTCCATATAACATATTTATGGTTAATTCACCTGTTATTTAGTGCTGTGTGTATATTTGACATAAGCTATGTATATACAAGCATATACGAGATTATAGGTGATATATAGTGAAGGGAAGAGCAGGGATAAGACAATTTAAATCAAGAAGTTAAACTAAATTCTCCCGAAAATAAAAAGAATCAACTATTACAGCGAACTGTGGCGACTCTTGTGTACATTTCTGCAGGTAATGTTATTAATTACATCCTTGAAGTAACAACGTCATTTTTACCACCAGTATCTCCCCAACACAACTAAAATAAAGTTATACATTGGTAATGTAACAAACAAAACTAATTATTTTACAAGGATTTGTTTCACTTGATAACTGAAAATTTCACCACCACCACCA
>NW_024737107.1:0-9532 GCF_018991925.1 Homarus americanus | reverse complement strand
TCAAAACAAAAATATGAATCAACCATACTGACCTAAGTGCTTTCTCGCAGCTTTTATTATATATTCTAAGTTTTTTTAAGTTGGATAAATCAGATCGAGTTAAGGATTAAGTCGAGATTCAAGTTTGAGTTTAGGTTAGTTTGTTAATTTGCCCTATAGAGGCTAGTTTATTGTTACTTCATATCATCCTGTCAAAATTATTTGCTAAAGACAAATACTGGAAATTAAACATATACATATTACCATTATCTGAAAAGCTTAGAACCACCGTTTTATATTTATTAAAAGTTTGTAGTGTTATACATCATGTGTAAACAAGTCACAAGTTATTATTTACGACATTGCTTCAGTCCTCGTCATCAGAGTCTTCTGTGTACAACAGATTCCTTCACCTTGTTTAGGCATTTCTCATCATCTGCTTGACAGTTACACATCTCGGTGCATGTCATGCTATTCTTTCTGATTCTTTCTGTATGAACATGACAATGATCCACATTTCCTGACGCCACATCCACATTTAACAAGTTCTGTGATTGCTTCTGGAGCTGGTGGTTGGTCTGATATTACTAGTATGAAACAGTCATTGTCAATCTTCCAGCCATGCTCTAATTGTGAAAGCATTTCACTGTCTGCATCACAAGACCACAGAAGAGCTTGATACCTTCCTCTCAATATATGATACTTTAGAGTTGCTGCAGTCGCTGGTAGTTCTCCAGCTTCTGCCTGCGTTTTCTTGAAGAGATGCCATCTAAGTTATGACAGTTTAGTGAAAGTCATTCGTGGACAGTAGAGCTTAAATACAAATTCCTTTAGACCAATAAACATGTCTGCTGGAGGGCATTTGGTCTACTCAGCATCTTGAATGCATCTAGGACTTTTGTGTTAGATTTCATCAAAGTGCTCCAACATGCTTTCTTTCCTTTGCCAACAAATTTTCCAATGCAGTCAGATCCTGTGAAGGCATGGAAACCTGTAAGGCTCTCTGCCCAATGTGTCGTCGCTCACCAGTTCCTGTTTTCATACTTGTATTTTCTCCAAGTTGAGGCTGCTTTAATATGCCAAACACATCAGTGTCTGGTGACTTGATATGTACAGTGCTGCCCTTCTGTGATGCATATACTGTATGTCCTGCTTAAGTTCTATAACTTGTGATAGCAATTTGATGGTTGAAGTCTTATTTGCTGCTTTCCACGACAGAAGATTAACCTTGGACATCTTTTCCCAGATGCTCAATGGACCAACAATACGTTTCTTGACAAAATTTTCATAATTTTGTCTTCCAACTTCATATGCGCATAGATTGTCATATTTGGCATTTTCTGGCATTACAGCTCCAGTTACCAAGTTTAAAAGAGCATCATTTTCCTGGGATTACAGTCACCAATAACATTGTGTAGCTTCTGTACATCAGCATATTGACGGCTGACAATAGCTGTAGAGAGCTCATGATGTTCTGTTCTTTTGTAATCTTTATGAGTTTGATATTTTATGTAATGAACTTAATTTGAAAACCCAAATGGTAGTATATGATCTTTTATCACCTTAGACACTCTGTGCGTCATGCCTCTCAAGTGATTTTTTCCTCTCTTACTTCTCTGGACAAATACGACCTTTATCCCATCAGAAAAAATATCACCATATATTTTCTTAATCTACAGGTGCCAAGGTTTAAAATGACGGATGGTGTTAAAAATTAACCTGAAATTTTTACGTGACCACATATTGTCTTGTTGAGTTTCTGAGAGAACTTCACGGCTAAATAGCGCCTCTGTATTGATAGCCGGTACATGTCGTAATATCCACCGCTCATAGTTAAATCTTTATGTCCGTTTATTTTGTCCTAATTTAAGTATCAAAGAGTGTTTTTATTTTTAAGTATCTTAAGCTGATGTAAAATGTTTGACTCACTGTTCGCGAACTGGTTAGCTTCTCTGGTTTATACCGAGAAAGAAATAAACGTCAACGAACCATCTGCGATTGAAATAATAATGTTGGTATTTTGGGATGTTTTGGAATCATTCTGATACTTTCAAGAATGACTTTCGTAGCCTTTTAATAATGGGGTAGGATAGGTTGGGTTGCAGGTTGCAGGATGGAGTTAGGATTAAACATGTGTGGGTGATATTCTGATAACATTTTATAGGTATCTTGCGATATTTCTCTTTATTCGCCTAACATCATGATTATCTGTGCCTATTAATGCCACCACCTCACCAGGATAGTGGAAGAATGGATAATACTTGAGATAATATTCATTAACACATAATACTGCTTAAGCAGTTACAAATTAACCTGGGTAGAGAGATTCACGTGACTCTTGATTTTTCTCCCTCGTGGCCTGATTCAACAGCAAGACTTGCTGTGTTATCATAATATCACTGCAACAAGACCCTCTACTTATACAGACTCTCCACCTGTGAGACCTCCATGTAAGACTCTTACTTATGACTTCCCTTTATGGATTGCAAAATACAACTAATAAGTCTTGACTCCCACTATTGCTTCAACTGCCACCCTCTCTGTGTAGTTTACACAGTGTGTGCCGGGGAGAGCCAGTGAGGAGGCAGGAGGGGGGAGGTAGGGAGGGGGTAGGGAGGAAGGGAGGGGGGGAGGGAAGGAGGGGTAGGGAAGGGAGGGGGAGGGGAGGAGGGGGGAGGAAGGGAGGGGTAGGGGAGGGAAGGGAGAGGAAGGGAGGGGGGGAGGGGAAAGGAGGGGGGAGAGAGAGAGGGGGAGAAGGAGGAGGAGGGAGGGAGGGAGGGAGGGAGGAGGGAGGGAGGAGGGAGGGAGGGAGGGGGGAGAGAGAGGTAGGAAGGGGGTAGGGAGGGAAGGAGGGGAGAGAGAGAGGGAGGGAGGGAGGGAAGGAGGGGAAGAGAGAGAGAGGTAGGGAGGGAGAGAGGGGAAGGCAGGAAGAGATAAGGATAGGGAGAGAGGGGAAAGAGAGGGAATGGGAGAGGGAGAAGAGACAGGGAGGGAGATGATAAAGGAGAGATGGAGGGAGGAAGGGAGAGAAATAAGGAAGGAACGTGTAAGGAGAGTTAATACAGAAACAGAGAGACACACAGACAAAAGAGGAGGGACAGAGAGACAGAGAGAGAAAGAGAAGGAGAAGACCAAGGGAAGACTATAAAAGAGACTGAAAGACAAAGAGAAACTCAGTAATTCCAAGCAACAGTGAAGTTAAACAACCACATAGATAATGACAGCCATAATTACAAACAATTACAGCTTAGGCGAACGCATCACAACACACAACAAAGACTCCGCGGGCCAGGGGAATTTAACCAGCTCAAACACACACAATTACACCAGAGCCTCGTGTTCCACCACAAAGTTAATATTTCAGCGACGATGATCACACGCCCCGAAAGATACACACAGGGGAAGGAAGGATCCGATGTGCTATGTTAAGAGGAACGCAATACATAGATGGTGTGTAAGTCCCAATGTTACGAGTTGGGGATTTAGAATGTAGTTAAAAGTCTACCCAGATCCCAACAGGTAACAACAATAAAAAAACAAAGACAATCGGACTATAAAAGGGTAGACAAAGGATGCGAGTTTTCGTTGTGTATAATAAAGTACCATAAATCCCTTAACAAAATATTCAGCTTATAAATTACCCTTAACCAAACTTAACCTAAACATTAACAGTATATACATAATAATAAAACATAAAACAATCTTGAAGCAAGTGGACGTGGGGGAGGCAATACAAGATTACAAATACTTAAGTGAGGAGCTGAGATGGCTGACGAGTAAGGCTGAGTATTGTAGAAGACGGTAGGTAGTCACTGCGCCGTAGGTTTAGAGGATAGGTGATCCTGTGGTCACTTCCCAGAGCCAAGTCCTCTCTCCTCGAATTGGAGCTCACAAAGAAGACTTGGAGGAAGTGACGCAACAACCAGGATATGGAGAAGGGAAACCCCGGAGTGTTAACTAAGACGAGTCATACTCGTGTCTCGTCCCTAGATGGCGTTGCTCGTGGTGCTGGGTAGGTAGATCAAGACAATAGATGGCGTGGTTCGTAGTGCTGGGTGGAGGGGTTCGTAACACCCAATGTTTATTATTCTTTTAACTTAAGTCTCTAATTTAATATGTTATTCTTTTTAACTAATGTTTTTTTGTGGGTTTTAATTTAACTTGGTAATATCTTAACCCAAGTCTCTACGGTAGGTTGAGGACGAAAACGGAACAGAGTGAAGTGAATATTATTTTACTCAGAATTACGTCTATGTTTTGTATGAGAATCAACAGAGAGTAAACAAATATACCGTAATCTTTAATGCTAAGTTGTGATGATCAAAGATAACATACACTACCTCACCAAACTTAACTTAGGTTATACAGTTCATAAGGATGGTTAAGTTAGACTGACTTGGGTTGATGTGGGTTAAGCTGTTGTATTGATCAGCCAAACTTCTCGTTGGTAACCTCAAGCATCACCTGCTATAGCTTAGGCGGAGTTGTGAAGAATTTATCAAGAATTTCATCTGACTTAGATTACAAAAATGTCTTCGTGTTTCAGTTCCGGCCGCCACCTATATTTTACAGACACGAGTTATATGAACAAAAACCGATTAAAAAAACGTGAAACATATTGTCCGCCATTGACACAGCCACACGTCAATCCACACAGGCAAACCAGGAATGTATCTCTCTTAATATATAATTGTTGATGACAAGTGTGTGTGTGAGCTAACAGAAAGTACGAGCTCAAAATCTTTTATTGTTGAAGCGCAGTAATACACGTTATCAGTATCAGAGAGGCGCCAACACACGCCATATGAGTCTGTTCGCTCATACTTTGGCCAAAATATTTTATCTTTTAACCCCAAGAAAAATTAGATTATAGGAGTTGTCAGGTTAAATACAGACCAAGTATGGATAATGTTATACGTTCAGCCCTCGGGTGATGTTGTCGCCATATAAAGTGACATAGTTAAGTAGTTATATACAGACCCTCAACCAGCCCTCAGCAACAGTGACTTAGAACACTGACTGTGACCCCATGAGTACATTTACAACTGTGTGGTGTTTACATGTGTTGACAAGTTTCTGGTAAATTGACAGACAGACATGCATATGACAGTTGACCACAATAACCCTTAGCCTCAACTGGCCAGGTATAAAGCACGAAAAGATTAAACTGACGTGCAACAGAAAACGACTTAGTACTGTATATATAGACAACACCAAACACGATGATAAATGGTTCATAATGGTAGACCCTGCAGTCGCTCTTGTAGGCAGACTTGGTGATGACGGAACCTCTCAAACAGAAAACATTGTCTACCCTCCCTCACACCTGCCTAGTCCTTCCCCAAAACAAAAAGAGACAGATACAAAGAAAAAGACAGACAGACAGAGACCAATACATATACAAATACTATAGATACGAGTAGATGTGACAGTAGCTGAGACACACCATAAAGATCAAAAGGTAAGTGTTTAAGGAGAGAATTACGCCTATAACGACATACTAAAGTGGTGCATCAAACAGACAAATAAACAGACAGACAGACAGACAGACAGAACCTTCCCCAGAACAAAACACACTAGTCTACAATCAGACGAAGTAACATACGGCATAACATTGATTCACATGAGTCAGTGCTGTTTCCGCTGCTTCCTTTTCCACTCACACACCCTCGTCTCTCTCTCTCTCTCTCTCTCTCTCACCTGCACCCCTTCTCTCCCTCTTCCAATGTTTACACCTTCCCCCCTCCCCCGCTTCCCCACATGCTCCTTCTCCTCAACATCACATCCACAATCCCTCTCCTGACTTACATCCTCACTCCCTCCGTCTCC
This sequence comes from Homarus americanus, assembly GCF_018991925.1. NCBI lineage: Eukaryota > Metazoa > Arthropoda > Malacostraca > Decapoda > Nephropidae > Homarus > Homarus americanus. Next base: position 3,724 of record NW_024737107.1, on the reverse strand, counting down.
CCTCCCCTCTCATCCTCTCTCCCTACAATCCTCACCTCTCACCCTCTCTACCTACAATCCTCACCTCTCACCCTCTCTCCTCACTTCCCCCTCACCTTCTTCCCACTCTGTCCTCAACCACACCTACCCACCCACCCTCCCTCCCTCACGTGTCGGCCAGCAGAGTCCAGCAAGTTGGACAAACAATTACCATTTGCCGCCTGGCTGTGTCTCCCTCACAGCGCCATTAATTATTTTTTTTCTCAGCAAATAACCAGAGGCAATCACCACTACGTCAACTACCTCGCTAATCACCTCCACGCTTAATGATGCAATTGTCCACCACCCCTCCTCCCCCTCCCACCACCGGCAGCACAGGTAGTGGGGTGATCAGACAGCATGGTTAGAGGAAGGACACAGCAGTTATGATTAGCTAAAGTGAAGAGTTACTTGTGTGTCTTGTAGAGCCACTGTGGTAACGAGGAGACGATGACTACTAATAATAACTCACGATAGAAGGGAAACATTGGGGCTCCTGTGTTTCTCTTTTCCTGAGTGGTTTTATCAACGTTTGTGTGTGTGTGTGTGTGAGAGGAGAGAGTGAAGGTTGTCACGTGATGCATTGATTGAGGCTGTATACTGACTGACACTGACACACACACACACACACACACACACACACACACACACACACTTACTTCCACCCAACACATAAAAAAGAACTTCAAAATCCCCCCCCCACCCCCACCCCCAAAAGGTGATAAACACATAAAATAATAAATAAACACCGTGTGTGCCTCTGACTCACCCCCGCTACCTGCTGCCAACACTCGTAATAATGGCACTTAATTTTCTTTTTATCAATTGTTCCATTTTCATCGGGATTTTTATAATAATAGAAATATCGGCCGAACGTAATATAAATCATTTTAGTTTTATTTACGATGAATATATCAATGAAGATACAAGTTTAAATAGTTACACACACACACACACACACACACACACACACACACACACAGGGTCATCAGAGGAAAATTAATATACGCAGAGTCTCAACCATTAGCCATGTGCGTTATGGTGTTAACTCACAATTTGCGTAACCAACTAGCGTATTGCAGCTTACCAACCCACCCATCCACTTTCTTCAACATGCGTAAAATTTCCCTCCCACCTTCCCCCCTCTCCCCTTCCCCTTGCAGCTGTAGCGTGCGTAGGTCGTCCGCGTAATAAGCCCACTACGCCATCCCCAGTAATTATCACGATATGGGGACCCGGAATTAATGTCCAAGATCATGGGGACACGAGTAAAATTATGTCCGGGTTGTCCTGCATCACCCGTGGCAGGTAATTATACTCTGACTTTTTGCACGAACGCGACATGAGACTGGCATTGCAGAGTTTTTATCATTTTTTTTTATTTATGAACGTAACATGGGAGTGGTAGAGCGTTTTTTTTCATGTGAACGTAATATGGGGAATGGTATACTGCATTTACTGTTCTATTTATGAACGTAATATGAGAATGGCATACTGTACCGCGTTCATTTTCTTTCATTTATGGACTTAATAAAGTTACTGTAAACTGTGTGTTGTGTTTTAGTGTGGATGACAGTACTGGAGGTTTACATCGGTGTTCTTCTTTCCTCTTGGTTTACTTTACGGGTTTACAATTCACTCTCCTGTAGACGTAAAGTTAAAGTTCATAACAAAGAATATTGTGTCGCACAGTACTAGGAGAGAACTGTATTGTAGTCACTTTGGTAAATTACGTCAGGTGTTATGTTGTTGTCAGGTTCAGGCTTATTACTTTGTGCTCTCAATTGTGGCCTTCCTGAGTCTCATAACTTGTCTATTAAAGGTAAAGTCTGTGTGAACCTACTTGAGTCTGGTGGTACAGTTGGGGACATTTCCTACTAGTACACTCAGCGTTCTCAATCCATTCTTTCCGTGAGGTGTGAACCCAGAGAGTATCGGAGCGTGAATCCGAAGCCTCTAAGTTACTGGGTGAGACGTGAGGTACACACAGTAGCCTGGGACCACAATGATATAATGTGACTCATTACCTGATCCAGCAACGTTTACATGGAATAACTGATGTATTTATGGAGGCTTTTAAAGTGGAGTGAATAACACTTGTCCTGCAGTGCACAATGTGAGGCTGAAACAGTTGGTTACACAGTATAAATCTATAACTTTATTCTCAAGCAAAGTGTAAGAGGCGGTACAATAAATATGGGTGGTATTAATCATTACCATGGCGATCTATACAGACACCAAACTTGGTATTAATCGATTTAATTATAGATAAATGTAATACCAGGTCACCATGGAGGCGCGCTTAGATTTTTTATTTCTTTTATTTAGCTAAGCTTCATTATACACAGGTTTGGCAAAAAAGTTAGGATGGAGTGTATGAATGTTGTCCACATAATAAAGAAGACAGAATCCGGTAACGTTTTATTGGTTTGTCTCAATATTACCTAAAACCACATCTAATATCAGCAGTCACAGGATGAGGACACATTACTAGACACGACAATGTGTCCCCTACCTGGCGAAGAGAACCTTCCACCTTTCTCTCTCCTTACGTCACAAAGTCCCGCCACACCCACACCGTCTAGAAGATAGCAAACAGAAGCCACTGGCGTTCTATTTTATAATCTTTTTTAAAACTATAACTGTCTGAGAAATGCTTCCATTCAGAGACACAGGTGGAATGTTTATCTAGCATCCTTAGTTTGGCTACTATTGTGAGGTTCCTTAGCGCCATTCCGGGGGTTTTAGTATAATGTAAACAAACACAGACCTGCCACATCTCACAAGACGCGCCACCCTCTGTAACAGGTGGAACTGTGGCCGACTGTACACTCGCCAACAAAAGTTCTGTCGCCTCAGCTGCCTCTTCATGAACCCTAAGATTCTGAGACCTTTTTTCGGTTTCACAGATCTATGAATTTCTGTGTTCATGTAGCCACAGGATCACTGAGATATGACGGGTATATAAGTAACAGGATTACATACAGCAGTCCTCGCAGATAAGCAGGGGTGTTGAAGCTCACATATTATTGAACGACTGCCGAAAATAATATCATTGGCTGACAGTTACAGTGATGCTAAAAAAATTCAGCTATCACGCTTGAACACTCATACACTGATTATAACTTTAACAGTGCCCGAGAGAGGTCACCTACTTCCTTACTATCGTCCCAGAACAATTACTAACTTTAATTAGAATAATTTTGTGCTTATTCATTATTTGACATCATTAACAAAACATGACACAAATTCTATTTATTAAATATAACAATTATTTTTAAATCATATACCGGTGCAGTAAGGCAAGTTTAGATGATCAGGAAACCTAAAGTACCAAACACCGTTAGTGACAGCAAAATCATTCATCTCATTTATAGACTAAAATAACATCCTTAAATGTGCAAATTGATATGTAAAAAATAATGAAGATAAAGTTTAAGAAAAGTTATTCAATCCAAAAGTAAAAGTTGAAGAGATATTCGTGTCAAACTACTCTTTAAAAACTGTAGTTCGCTTAACCTTCTGCCAGTTTGATATAAATGTTTTACTCAAGTTTACCAAGAAACATCAAACAAAACTTAATTGAAGTCATGCGAGAGAAGAGACAAGTTTAATAAGTGCAGGAGACCATTCACAGGTGTCCAGTGAGCATTACAGCCACGCATTATATATATACGTTATGATCAGCGTTCACCGATTATGACCT
>NW_024737106.1:0-1329 GCF_018991925.1 Homarus americanus | reverse complement strand
CGTTAAATGGCGTTAAACTAACGTTGGCAATTAAAGCAACATTAAATGTAGCGTTTAATTAAGGTTAAATAACGTTAAACTAACGTTAAATGGCGTTAAACTAACGTTAAATGCCGTTTAGCGTTAAATCGTTAAACTAACGTTAAATGCCGTTAAACTAACGTTAAATGGCGGTTTAAACTAACGTTAAATGGCGTTAAACTAACGTTAAATGGCGTTAATAACGTTAAATGGCGTTAAACTAACGTTAAATGGTGTTTAATTAAGGTTAAATAACGTTAAACTAACGTTAAATGACGTTAAACTAACGTTAAATGGCGTTAGAATTAGGTTAAATGGCGTTAAACTAACGTTAAATGGCGTTAAACTAACGTTAAATAGCGTTAAACTAACGTTAAATGGCGTTAAACTAACGTTAAATGGCGTTAAGCTAACGTTAAATGGCGTTAACTAACGTTAAATGGCGTTAAGCTGCGTTAAATGGCGTTAATCTAACGTTAAATGGCGTTAACTAACGTTAAATGGCGTTAAACTAACGTTAATGGCGTTAAATAACGATAAATATTTAATTAACGTTAAGGTAAGTTAAACTAACGTTAAATGGCGTTAAAGTGACAAAGGGCGTTAAACTAACGTTAATGGATTAAACATTAATGGCGTTAAACTAACGTTAAATGGCGTTAAACTAACGTTAAATGCCGTTAAACTAACGTTAATGGCGTTATAATTGGGTTAAATATCGTTAAACTAATGTTAAATGGCGTTAAACTAACGTTAATGGCGTTTAATAAGGATTAAAGTGGCGTTAAACTATGTTAAATGGCGTTAAACTAACGTTAATTGGCGTTAAATTTGTTTAATGGCGTTAAACTAATGTTAAATGGCTATTTAGTAGGCTAAATAACGTTAAACTAACGTTAAATGGCGTTAAACAACGTTAAATGGCGTTAAACTAACGTTAAATGGCGTTAAACTATGTTAAATGGCGTTAAACGAACGTTAAATGGCGTTTAATTGGAAGGTTAAATAACGTTAAACTAACGTTAAATGGCGTTAAACTAACGGTAGATGGCGTTAAACTAACGGTAAATAAACTCGTTAGCGTTAAATAATGTTAAATGGCGTTAAACTAACGTTAAATGGCGTTAAACTAGCGTTAATGGCGTTAAACTATCGTTAAATGGCATTAGCTAACGGTAAATAGCGTTAAACTAACGTTAAATGGCGGTAAACTAACGTTAAATGGCGTTAAACTAACGTTAAATGACGTTAAGCTAACGTTAAATGGCGTTTAATTAGGTTAAATAACGTTAAACTAACGTTAATAGC
>NW_024737105.1:0-9578 GCF_018991925.1 Homarus americanus | reverse complement strand
TATAATCATGGTCGTCGTTGTTATAATCATGGTCCTGGTTGTTATGGTCGTGGTTGTTATAATCATAGTCGTGGTTGTTATAATCATGGTCGTGGTTGTTATAATCAGCGTCCTTGTTGTTATAATCATGGTCGTAATTGTTATAATCATGGTCGTGATTGTTATAATCATAGCCGTGGTTGTTATAATCATAGTCGTGGTTGTTATAATCATAGTCGTGGTTGGTATATTCATGGCCGTGGTTGTTATAATCATATTCGTGGTTGTTATAATCATAGTCGTGGTTGTTATAATCATAGCCATGGTTATTATAATCATGGTCGTGGTTGTTATAATCATGGTCGTGGTTGTTATAATCATAGTCGTGGTTGTTATAATCATGTTCGTGGTTGGTATATTCATGGTCGTCTTTGTTATAATCATGGTCCTGGTTGTTATGGTCGTGGTTGTTATAATCATATTTGCGGTTGTTATAATCATGGTCGTGGGTGATATGGTCGTGGTTGTTATACACATGGTCATGGTTGTTATAATCATGGTTGTGGTTGTTATAATCATGGTCCTGGTTGTTATAATCATGGTCGTGTTTGTTATAATCTTGGTCCTGGTTGTTATAATCATGGTCGTGGTTGTTATAATCTTGATCGTGGTTGTTATAATCATGTTCGTGGGTGTTATAATCATAGTCGTGGTTGTTATATTCATGGTCGTGGTTGATATAATCATGGTCATGGTTCTTATAATCATGGTCGTGGTTATAATCATGGTCGTGGTTGTTATAATCATGGTCGTGGTTGTTATGATCATGGTCGTGGTTGTTATAATCATTGTCGTGGTTGTTATAATCATAGTCGTGATTGTTATAATCATAGTCGTGGTTATTATATTCATAGTCGTGGTTGTTATAATCATAATCGTAGTTGTTATAACTATAATGCGGTTATTATATTCATTGTCGTGGCTATACTCATAATCGTGAGTTGTTATAATCATATACGGTTGGAATATTCATATCCAGGTTGTTATAATCATAGCCGTATTGTTATAATCATGGTCGTCAGTTGTTAACTATGTTCCTGGTTGTTATGGTCGGTTGTTAAAATCATGGTCGTGATTGTTATAATCATAGCCGTGCTGTTAATTATAGTCGTGGTTGTTATAATCATAGTCGGCTGGTATATTCGGCGGGTCGTGGGTTGTTATAACTGCGTCGTGGTTGTTATAATCATAGTCGTGGTTGTTATAATCATAGTCGTGGTTGTTATAATCATAGTCGTGGTTGTTATAATCATAGTCGTGGTTGGTATATTCATGGTCGTGGTTGTTATAATCATAGTCATGGTTGTTATAATCATGGTCGTGGGTGATATAATCATAGTCGTGGTTGCTATAATCATGGTCGTGGTTGTTATAATCACGGTCCTGGTTGTTATGGTCGTGGTTATCATAATCATATTCGCAGTTCTTATAATCACAGTCGTGGGTGACATGGTCATGGTTGTTATACACATGGTCATGGTTGTTATAATCATGGTCGTGGTTGTTATAATCATGGTCGTGGTTATGATCACAGTCGTGGTTGTTATAATCTTGGACATGGTTGTTATAATCATGGTTGTGGTTGTTATAATCATGGTCGTGGTTGTTATAATGATGGTCGTGGTTGTTATAATGATGGTCGTGGTTGTTATTATCATGGACGTGGTTGTTGCAATTATGGTCATGGTTGTTACAATCATGGTTGTGGATTTTACAATCAGGGTCGTGGTTGTTATAATCAGGGTCGTGGTTGTTACAATCATGGTTGTGGTTGTTACAATCATGGTCGTGGTTGTTATAATCATGGTCGGAATTGTTATAATCATGGTCATGGTTGTTATAATCATAGTCGTGATTGTTTTATTCATAGCCGTGGTTGTTATAATCACAGTCGTGGTTGTTATAATCAGAGTCGTGGTTGTTATAATCATAGTCGTGGTTGGTAGATTCATGGTCGTGGTTGTTATAATCATAGTCGTGGTTGTTATAATCATGGTCGTGGGTTAAATGGTCGTGGTTGTTATACACATGGTCATGGTTGTTATAATCATGGTCGTGGTTGTTATAATCATGGTCGTGGTTATGATCACAGTCGTGGTTGTTATATTCTTGGTCGTGGTTGTTATAATCATGGTCGTGTTTGTTATAATCATGGTCCTGGTTGTTATAATCATTGTCGTGGTTGTAATAATCTTGATCGTGGTTGTTATAATCATATTCCTGTTTGTTATAATCATATTCGCGGTTGTTATAATCATGGTCGTGGGTGATATAGTCGTGGTTGTTATACACATGGTCATGGTTGTTATAATCATGGACGCGGTTGTATTAATCATGGTCGTGGTTGTTACAATCATGGTCGAGGTTGTTGCAATTATGGTCATGGTTGTTACAAACATGGTTGTGGTTGTTACAATCAGGGTCGTGGTTGTTGTAATCAGGGTCGTGGCTGTTACAATCATGGTTGTGGTTGTTACAATCATGGTCGTGGTTGTTATAATCATGGTCGTGGTTTTTATAATCATGGTCGTGGTTGTTATAATCATAGTCGTGATTGTTATAATCATAGTCGTGGTTATTATATTCATAGTCGTGGTTGTTATAATCATAATCGTGGTTGTTATAATCATATTCGTGGTTGGAATATTAATGAACGTGGTTGTTATAATCATAGCCGTGATTGATATAATCATGGTCGTCATTGTTATAATCATGGTCCTGGTTGTTATGGTCGTGGTTGTTATAATCATAGTCGTGGTTATTATAATCATGGTCATGGTTATGATCATAGTGGGTAGTTTGTTGTCTCATGGTCGTGGTTGTTATAATCATGGTCGTGGTTGTTATAATCATGGTCGTGGTTGTTATAATCATGGTCATGGTTATGATCATAGCCGTGGTTGTTATAATCATGGTCGTGGTTGTTATAATCATAGTCGTGGTTGTTATAATCATGGTCGTGGTTGTTATAATCATGGTCGTGGTTGTTATAATCAGCGTCCTTGTTGTTATAATTGTAGATATATGAGACGAATATGGCTGTAATATGTAACTCTGTATCATTTACCATTATTGATTCAGGTCTCTGTATTATATGTTTATAATCATACTCCCTTTTGTCACTGAGTGTTAGTTCATGTTTTGGGCACATGCGCGCTGTACGCGCATGCGCAGATAGAGATACCCAGAGAGATTCCAAGACAGGACGCTGTTCCCCCTCTGTCTTAACTCCTTTTTGTGTTTGTCCCAGAAATAGAACTTTCGAACTTGACATCAGTGTGTTTCCTTTACCCCTGATTGTAAGGACCACCTGAGTCTCCCACATGGCGCAGTGTTTAGCTGGGACATCACATTATTCAGAATTGGAGTGGACACAGAATCTCTCTCGGAGCCGCCATCTTGTCAACTTCTCCTGTCGAGTGGATCTCGGCTCGTACCTCAACACGATATTCCTGGATTTACAGTGCAGTGTTGTGAAGTGCTTTTTCAGTGTTGTGTGTGCCCTTTAGTGTCTTTAAAGTGTTTCCCCGTGTTCCTGCACTTTTTACAAAAAAGGGGAGCCTATTTAAGACCTATGGGAGAGCTCAAGTTTTGACATCCACCCCCGTTCATGTCTCGACTGGCACTGCGCGAGCCACTAGCCAGCCCGCCCCGAGTACACGCACGAACGAACGCACACACACACACACACACAGACGCTCGCAGATATCTTCCATTTAAAGACGATTGCTCTTCTGCTCACTTATTAATTACAGTATTTTTGAGAGAAATAAACCAGGCCATATGGAAGATCAGGAATTTATTGGGTTTTCTTCAGATACCCAACAAGCCCAACTTTAGATGGATGTCGGTGCAGTAAGTGGACTCCAAGTGGATCGGAAAGTGGATCAAGCGGCCCCACCCACCCTTAGCCCCCACTACACACGTCCGCAATCTGCCACAGGTGTCGACTTCCTTCATTTAATTCAGTTTTTGGAAGAAAACCGGCGACAAGACGACATCAGGAGGCGACAGGAAGACGATGAACGAAGACGTGAAGAGAGTCACAGACGTCAACAAGAAAATGCCAGATTCAGTGCCATTATCGAGTTGTTGGCACCTGTTAACCTTCAAGCAGCTACTACACCTGCCTCTTCGTCCACAGGTGCACCTGCAGGGTCCTCTTCAACTTCTTTGCCCCCCCCACAGAAAGCACTCGCTCAGAGTCCACCGCCACTCCAAGCTGATGCCTCGTTCCAGGTATTCCGTGAATGGCGTCGGAGGTGGGACGATTATTCGATGATGGTCGATTTATCAAGGTTGCCTAGGGAGAAACAGCTGATCCAGATGAGGATGTGTCTCACCCTAGAGATGCAACGTATCCTGGAGCATACCCTGCAAATTCCCCACGACACAGACAAGACTGTGAAGGACGTCTTGGATGCTTTACAGACGCATATCAAGGGTCTCCGCAACGAAGCTCTCCGTAGGAGAGAACTTCTCAGTTGTAAGCAGCTGGAGGGTGAGTCGTTTGCCGATTTCTACGTACGACTCAGACGCACCGCTGAGGAGGTTGACGTTTGTCCTGAGAACTCGTCGACTTGTGAGGAAACACAGCTGAAGATGATTATCCTCATGGGCGTGCGGGACGAAGAGCTAATTCAGAAGCTTATCTCCCTCGACACTGCCTCTTCTCTACAGGATGTTGTCACCACCTGCCGCTCTTACGAAGCCACCAGAAGTGCGACTTCTGCCATTCGTGCTCCATCTAACCAGCTGTGTGCCATCTCCGCATATAAGAAGAACAAAGGACGTGACCGGACTTCAGCTTCACATCCGACTTCAGCTTCACATCCGACTTAGCTTCACATCCGACTTCAGCTTCGCATCAATCTTCAGCATCACTTCAGACGTCGACGCCAGGTCATTCCTGCCAGTATTGTGCTCGTCGGCATGGTTCTGAATGCCCTGCCGCTGACAGCACCTGCAATAACTGTGGCCGTCGTGGTCATTGGGCTAGGACACTGAAGTGCCCTGCCAACAACACTCAGTGCCGCTCCTGTAGCAGCATTGGACACATAGACAAATGCTGTCAGTCAAAGAAGAAGAATGATACTACTTGCAAGTTTCGGGCGGCGAAGAACAAGCGCTGTCGTCGCGTGGGATCCTCTTCTTCCCCTGTCAGCAAGACACCTCAGCCCATCTGTGTTCACCTGTCATACGGCGACATTACTTCCCGTATCCAGATGCTTCCTGACACAGGTGCGGACGTCACAGTCATCGGCACAAGACACCTCGACATTCTGGGGATACCTAGGAGCAGCTTGCAACCACCGTCAACTTCTACAACGCTCACCGCAGACGGTTCTACAATGGCACCTGCTCTGGGTACATTTCAGGCTACCCTCACCCTAGGTAAGCAGTCATGTTCTGCCAGGATTCAGGTCCACAAAGGTGTTCAGATGCCACTACTGTCTTATGGCCACTGTCAAGAGTTGGCCATAATATCTTCAGACTTCCCTAAGCCAATTCTGGAAATAAAACATGTCAACAGGTGCAAGGAGCTGCCCCTCCCACCCAATACGTCACCTTCTGCAGCCAGGGAGTTCTTCCTACTGCAATTCAAGGACGTGCTGGTTTCCAAGGAGGACCTCAAGACGGCTCCACTCAAGCCAATGGCTGGCTCCCCCATGAGAATACACCTGAAGGATGACGCAGTACCTTTCGCCATCCACACACCGAGACAGATACCCTTCGCTTTCCAGAGCCAAGTTAAGAAGGAACTCGACTCTATGGTAGCCCAGGGGATCATTAAGCCTGCTGGTGACGACCCCTCGGATTGGTGTCACCCCATGGTAGCAGTCGCCAAGAACATTACTGGAGTTCGTATCACCGTCGACCTCACCAAGCTGAATAGCCAAGTTTCCCGCCCGACCCACCCTTCACCGACACCCTTCACCGCTATACGCAGTGTGGACCCGAAGGCAAGGTACTTTACTACAGCAGATGCCTTATGTGGGTACTGGCAGATGGAACTTGCGGAAGAAGATCAGCACCTCACGACGTTCATCACACCGTACGGCCGATTTCAGCACTGCAGAGGACCTATGGGTTTCGCGGCTACTGGCGATGCTTTCTGCCTCCGTGGTGACATGGCCCTTCAGGGTGCGGCGAACTGTGTCAAGGTCATCGACGACGTGCTCCTATATGACGAGGATTACTCCACGCATCATGAGCGTATTCACCAGATGCTCACCAGGTGCCGCAAGTACGGGATCACCCTCAACAAGGATAAGTTTGTGGTCGCCGCACCTAGTGTGAACTTCTGTGGGTACACCCTCTCAGGCAAGGGCATCTCGGCTGATCCTGGAAAGGTCAGCGCGATCCGGGACTTCCCAACTCCTGCCAACCTGACCGACCTCCGCTCGTTCATGGGCCTGGTAAACCAGTTGGCTGAGTTCACCCCCGACATCGCCGCTGCAGCACAGCCCCTACGCCCCCTGATGAGCCCCAAGAGAACATTCACCTGGACAGCTGACCATGATGAGGCATTCCGTCGCGTCAAGACAGCTCTCCTTAGCCCACCTGTTCTCGCTTCTTTCGACCCGGCCCTGCCAGTTGTCCTCCAGACTGATGCCTCTCGCCTCTACGGGATTGGATACGCTCTGCTACAGGACCACGGCAATGGACGCCTTCGTCTGGTTCAGTGTGGCTCTCGGTTTCTCACTGACGCCGAGACTCGCTACGCCACCATCGAACTGGAGCTGTTAGCCGCCGTCTGGGCCATGTCCAAATGTAGGTTGTATCTGATCGGCCTACAACACTTCAACCTCATGACGGATCATCGGCCACTCATCCCGATTCTGAACCACTACTCCTTGGATGCGGTCGAGAATCCCCGCCTCCAACGCCTTAAGGAGAAGATCTCGCCCTACCTCTTCACAGCTGTGTGGCGTGCGGGCAAGCTGCTCTGCATCCCTGATGCTTTGTCACGAGCCCCAGTCAGCCACCCCACACCAGAGGACGAGATCGCATGTGCTGATGCTACTGCACACCTCAGGACTGTAGTGACCGTGAACGCCGTCATCTCAGAAGTCTCCACCGCAGGACGCCGACAGGACTCTTCAGGAACTCCGAGCCGCGGCAAGAGCGGATCCTTCGTACATCCGTCTACTGAACTGCGTGACCTCGGGATTTCCCTCCAACCGGTACGACTTACACAGCTCTTTACTCCCATACTGGAAGATGTGGGACGACCTCTATGCTGATGGCGACCTCGTCTTGTATGGAGCAAGAGTTGTGGTTCCTGCCGCCCTCCGCCGCCGCACCCTAGCCCACCTGCACGACAGCCACAGGGGTGTGGAAGCTACGAAGCGCCGGGCGAGACAAGCTGTTTTTTGGCCAGGCATCGACTCCGACATCGCTAGTTCCGTTCAAGTCTGCGAGCCATGCCAGGTGCTGCAGCCTAGTCAGCAGCAGGAACCCCTCATGAACAACGACAACCCTACGAGGCCCTTTGAGTCCGTCTCTGCGGATTTCTTCGTTGTGGCGGGAAAGTCCTTTCTCGTCATCGCCGACCGGCTCTCAGGGTGGCCTGTTGTCGTTCCCTGCGGAGGCAACACTACTGCCTCTCATACAGTACGTATGTTCTGTCGCTACTTCCGGGAAGTTGGTGTCCCTCTCCGCCTGAGGACTGACGGCGGGCCCCAGTTCACCAGCAACGACTTCCGGGACTGCATGGAGCGATGGGGAGTTTATCATGTGGTGTCCTCGCCACATTATCCCCAGTCCAATGGACATGCCGAGGCTGCCGTAAAGTCCGTCAAGCATCTCATCCTCAAGACGGCACCCTCAGGTAACATTGACTGTGAGAAGTTTGACCGGGGTTTATTGGAATTGCGGAATACCCCCACCTTCACAGGTCGCTCCCCAGCACAGATGTTATACGGCCACCCACTACGGTCATGTGTCACTGCCCATCCTGAGTCCTTCTCGAGGGAGTGGCAGGCCAAGACCGAGGATTGCGATCGTCGTGCAGCCGCCCGTGCTGACCAGGTAAAGGCACAGTACGATCAGCACGCCCGACCCCTTCCCAGGTTGAGTATCGGGCAAACAGTTCGGATTCAAGACCCGACGTCTCACCGCTGGGACAAGGTCGGGGTTGTCATGGGCTGCAGCAAGACCAGGGATTACGAGGTCCGTCTCCCTAGTGGTCGGGTATGGTGGCGGAATCGCCGCTTTCTTCGTTCAGTACCGTCCCCTAGTGGTGAACCCCTCCCCCATATCCCTGTGAACCCTTGCTTGGACGAGAAAAGTAAGTCCTCATTCAGTGACCCCCCAGTTTTTCCACGTCACTCTCAAAGGCTCCTGGAAAAAGAGTCCGCTCGAGATTGCACTACGAGCGTGAGGGGGGAGGGAGGTGTAGATATATGAGACGAATATGGCTGTAATATGTAAGTCTGTACCATTTACCATTATTGATTCAGGTCTCTGTATTATATGTTTATAATCATACTCCCTTTTGTCACTGTGTGTTAGTTCATGTTTTGGGCACATGCGCGCTGTACGCGCATGCGCAGATAGAGATACCCAGAGAGATTCCAAGACAGGACGCTGTTCCCCCTCTGTCTTAACTCCTTTTTGTGTTTGTCCCAGAAATAGAACTTACGAACTTGACATCAGTGTGTTTCCTTTACCCCTGATTGTAAGGACCAGCTGAGTCTCCCACAATAATCATGGTCGTAATTGTTATAATCATGGTCGTGATTGTTATAATCATAGCCGTGGTTGTTATAATCATAGTCGTGGTTGTTATAATCATAGTCGTGGTTGGTATATTCATGGTCGTGGTTGTTATAATCATAGTCGTGGTTGGTATATTCATGGTCGTGGTTGTTATAATCATAGTCGTGGTTGTTATAATCATGGTCGTGGGTGATATAATCATAGTCGTGGTTGCAATAATCATGGTCGTGGTTGTTATAATCATAGTCCTGGTTGTTATGGTGGTAGTTTATTTATAATCATATTCGCGTTGTTATAATCATGGTCGTGGGTGATATGGTCGTGGTTGTTATACACATGGTCATGGTTGTTATAATCATGGTCGTTGTTGTTATAATCATGGTCGTGGTTCATGGTCGTGGTTGTTATAATCATAGTCGTGGTTGTTATAATCATAGTCGTGGTGGTTATAATCATAGTTGTGGTTGTTTTAATCATGGTCGTGTTTGTTATAATCATGGTCGTGGTTGTTATAATCATGGTCGTGATTGTTATAATCATGGTTGTGGTTGTTATAATCATGGTCGTGGTTCATGAACGTGGTTGTTATAATCATGGTCGTGGTTGTTATATTTATGGTTGTGATTGTTGTATTCATAGTCGTTGTTGTTATAATCATAGTTGTGGTTGCTATAATCATGGTCGTGGTTGTTATAATCGTGGTAGTGGTTGTTGTAATCATGGTCATGGTTAATATAATCATGGTCGTGGTTGTTATAGTCGAGGTCGTGGTTGTTATAATCATGGTCGTGGTTATTATAATCATGGTCATGGTT
>NW_024737104.1:0-2223 GCF_018991925.1 Homarus americanus | reverse complement strand
TGTGATCGCTGTTTGCAAGTTCGTTCCCTACCTCGACATTGTTAATGAGGTTTTCTCTCAGGAGTAAGACATCTGGTGTAGTGAAGTCTTAGTGGTCGGGTACCTTCCCAGAGACCCAGACTGGCAATGTACAATGAAAGACAAAAGTAGTGTCGTGAAATTTGGTGAAAACATATGCCGGAGGGATATTTTTTGGTGCGCTCTGCCTTGTGGTCTCAATATTTCACGAGTTGTATTTAATTTTCGGACAAAACCGCAACACGACTTTTGTCTTTGATTGCACACAGCGCTGTGGCACAACAAATGACTTCAAAACAGTCCATGTGTTTGTAATATACTGAGGCCCCGAGGAAGCTTACTGGTTTATCTGTCCGTCTATCACAGTGCTGCCTCCCTCTTCGTGTTGCCCTCATGTATCTCACACAAAATACTAACAACCTACACCGAAGTGTGTGGCATTTGTTACACTCGTAAGGAATATGACAACATAAATAAAAAATAATACTATTAACCACAAAAGTAACATTGTGGATAAGATTTGACAATGGTTAACTAACACTTGTCTGATCTCTTTCCTTGAGCTTCTTACTTGTTAAAAGCCTCGTCACAAACGCCCAACAGGATGTGCACACTTGGTAGAACACTAACGTCAACACTGTGCATATGGAAATGAACTTTGTATTTGTCACATCCTTAAGTGGTGATACAGAAGCACAACAACTTTCACTACAAAATCTCAACAAACTGCAAATTTACAGATCGGACACAATTATTGAAGGAGAAACAGAGTGACTCGTATAAGGTTTCCACATCCTCGGTGTGGCTTGAATATCTAAATAATTATATTAACCTTCGTGAAAAGAAATTCATTTACATATTTTTTAAAGTTTTTGCTAAAATATTTTACAAATGTTAACAAATACCTCGCATTTCCCTGCGGTCTGTAAACGAAACCAGACAGGCCGCCGGCTGGAACATTGGTGTAGTGGTCACAAAGACTGGCTGCTGCGGGGTCTGAACTAAATGTTTGTTTCCAGAACACCATTGCTTCTTGGTTGCATATTATAGATGTGGAACTTGGAGGAAAATGGGCTGATTTGGGGAGATGGCAGAACACTTACCACCAGGTGCGTGTACGAGACCATGATTATCATTTGAACGAGGACACAAGCAGATTGATCCACACAAACTAAGTGCCGTGATCCACATGTGACCCGAGAACACCAACTTGTGGCTTGTTGTCTACAGTAACCTACTAACAAGGTAAACTCGAGTATAAAAATATCCAGCTTGTGAATCACTAGACCATTCCTTTGCGGGTGAATTGTGCAACACGCTGCCTTACGCGCCCGGATTGAAATGTAGGTATTTGTACACCCATATACTCGACCTAGTTAACAGAGCCACGGATCACCGTCATTATTTACAGCTGGATGAGTTTAATAATCATACAGACTTACTGGTAAAAGAATATTATCAACGGTATCAAATGAAAACAACATTACAGTGTTACGAACCCCTCCACCCAGCACTACGAAGCACGCCATCTATTGTCCTGATCTACCTACCCAGCACCACGAGCAACGCCATCTAGGGACGAGACACGAGTATGACTCGTCTTAGTTACCACTCCGAGGTTTCCCTTCTCCCTATCCTGGTTGTTGCGTCACCTCCTCAAAGTCTTCTTTGTCAGCTCCAATTCGAGGAGAGCACTTGGCTCTGGGGAGTGACCACAGGATCATCTATCCTCCTAAACCTACGTGCAGTGACTACCTACCGTCTTCCTACAATACTCAGCCTTACTCGTCAGCCATCTCAGCTCTCACTTAGAGTACTAGATCTTGTATTTAATTTCCCCGTCACTTAGCTTCGAGATTTATTTTATGTTTATTAATATGTATATACTGTTAATGTTTAGAGTTAAGTTTGGTTAAGGAGTAATTATAAGCTGAATATTTTGTTAAAGGATTTATGGTACTCTATTATATACAACGAAAACTCGCATCCTTTGTCTACCCTTTTATAGTCCGATTGTCTTTGTTTTTTTTTATTGTTGTTACCTGTTGGGATCTGGGTAGACGTATAACTATATTCTAAATCCCCAACTCGTAACAACAGTTACATGCGTTTACACCCTCGTCGTACTTTCTATTCTGGAACACAGGATAAATGTGTTTTGATGTCCACGCTGATGATGTGTTGGTATGCCTGCTTTAATTACAG
>NW_024737103.1:0-20772 GCF_018991925.1 Homarus americanus | reverse complement strand
ATGGTAGGATTGTTTGTTGAGATTGTTGAGATTGTTGTTGTTGTTAGATTGTTGTTATTATTAGTAAGTTGTTGTTATTATTGTTAGAGTTGCTGTTATTATTAGTAGAGTTGTTTGTTATTATTTGAGATTGTTGTTGTTATTATTAAGTTGTTGTTATTATTAGTAGGAGTTGTTGTTGTTATTGTTACTAGACATTGTTGTTATCATTATTAGAGTTGTTGTTGTTATTATTATTAAGTTGTTGTTATTATTTGAGATTGTTGTTGTTATTAAGTTGTTGTTATTATTAGTTAGAAGTTGTTTGTTATTATTACTAGACATTGTTGTTATCATTATTAAGTTGTTTGTTGTTATTATTATTAGATATTGTTGTTATTATTAGTAAGTTGTTGTTATTATTTGAGATTGTTGTTGTTATATTAGTAGAAGTTATTGTTATTATTACTAAGTTGTTGTTATTATTTGAGATTGTTGTTGTTATTATTAGAGTTTGTTGTTATTATTAATAGAAGTTGTTTGTTAATATTATTAAGTTATTTATTAATATTATTAAGTTATTTGTTATTATTTGAAGTTGTTTGTTATTATTAAGTTGTTTGTTATTATTAGTAGAGTTGTTTGTTATTATTATTATTATTAAGTTGCTGTTATTATTAGTGAAGTTGTTGTTATTATTTGAGTTGTTGTTATTGAAGTTGTTGTTATTAGTAAGTTGTTGTTGTTATTATTAAGTTGTTGTTGTTATTATTATTAAGTTGTTGTTATTATTAAGTTGTTGTTGTTATTATTATTAGAGTGTTATTATTAGAAGTTTTGTTGTTGTTATTATAAATTGTTCTTGTTATTATTATAGAGTTATTGTTGTTATTATAAATTGTTTGTTATTATTAGAGATTGTTGATGTTGTTATTATTTGGGATTGTTGTTGTTGTTATTATTATTATTATTAGAGATTGTTGTTATTATTATTAGAGATTGTTATTGTTATTATTATTAGAGTATTGTTGTTATTAAATTGTTGCTGTTATTAGAATTGTTGTTGTTATTATTAGAGATTGATGTTATTACTATTAAGTTATTTGTTGTTATTATTAGATATTGTTGCTATTATTGAAATTGTTGTCATTATTAGTGAAGTTGTTGTTATTTTGGGACTGTTGTTGTTATTATTAGTAAGATTGTTGTTGTTATTAGAAGTTATTCTTATTATTATTGAAGTTGTTGTTATTATTATTAAGTTGTTGTTGTTATTATTATTAGAGTATTGTTGTTGTTATTATTGGAGTTGTTGTTATTAATATTATTACAGATTGTTGTTATTATTATTAGAGTGTTGTTGTTATTATTAGAAGTTGTTGTTGTTATTATTATTAGAAGTTATTTATTATTAGAAGTTATTGTTATTATTAGAAATTGTTATTATTAGTAGAGAATGTTGTTGTTGTTATTAGAAATTGTTATTATTATTATAAGTTATTTGTTGTTGTTATTAGAAATTGTTATTATTATAAGACATTGTTGTTATTATTAGAGACAGTTGTTGTTATTATTAGTAGAGATTGTTGTTGTTATTAGAGTTGTTGTTATTATTAGAGGTTGTTATTATTATTAAGTTGTTGTTAATATTATTAGGTATTGTTGTTATTATTAGAAGTTGTTGTTATTATTAGAAGTTGTTGTTATTATTAATTGTTGTTGTTATTATTAAGTTGTTGTTATTATCAAGTTGTTGTTGTTGTTATTGTGATTGTTGTTGTTATTATTAGAAGTTGTTGTTGTTATTATTAGGGGGTTGTTGTTCTTATTAGAAATTGTTGTTATTATTAGAAGTTGTTGTTGTTGTTATTAGAGATGTTGTTGATATTATTAGAAGTTGTTGTTGTTGTTATTATTAGGCTTGTTGTTGTTGTTATTAAATTGTTGTTGTTATTATTATTAGAGATTGTTGTTATTATTAGAGACTGTTGTTATTATTAGTAGAAGTTGTTGTTATAAAGTTGTTATTGTTATTATTATTAAGTTGTTGTTATTAGAAGTTGTTGTTATTATTGTTAGAGTATTATTTGTTGTTATTATTAGGATTGTTGTTATTATTAGTGATTGTTGTTGTTATTATTAGGGATCGTTGTTATTATCAGAGATTGTTCTTGTTATTATTATTAGTTGTTATTATCGGAGATTGTTCTTGTTGTTATTATTAAGTTATTTGTTGTTATTATTAAGTTATTGTTGTTATTATTATTAAGTTATTTGTTATTATTAGTAGAAGTTGTTTTATATTAGTAAGTTGTTGTTGTTATTATTATTAGAGTTGTTGTTATTATTATTAAAGATTGTTATTATTAGTAGAGATTGTTGTTATTATTAGTAGAAGTTGTTGTTGTTAATTATTGGAAGTTGTTGTTATCATTTGAAGTTGTTTGTTATTATTAGAAGTTGTTGTTATTATTAGTAGAAGTTGTTTTGTTATTATTATTAGAAGTTGTTGTTATTATTATTAGGATTGTTGCTATTATTTGAGATTGTTGTTGTTGTTATTATTAAAGTTGTTGTTATTATTAGTAAGATTGTTTGTTATTATTATTAAGTTGCTGTTATTAGTAGTAAGTTGTTGTTATTATTTGAGGTTGTTTGTTATTATTAAGTTGTTGTTATTATTGGTAGGATTGTTGTTGTTATTATTACTAGACATTGTTGTTATCATTATTAGAAGTTGTTGTTGTTATTATTATTAGAAGTTGTTGTTATTATTTGGTTATTTATTTTATTTATTATTAGAGATTGTTGTTATTATTAGTGAAGTTGTTGTTATATTACTAGACATTTTTGTTATCATTATTAAGTTGTTGTTGTTATATTATTAGATATTGTTGTTATTATTAGTAGAAGTTGTTTGTTTATTATTTGAGTTGGTTGTTGTTATTATTAGTAGAAGTTGTTGTTATTATTACTAGGATTGTTGTTATTATTTGGTTGTTGTTTTTATTATTAGGTTTGTTGTTATTATTAATAGAGTTATTTGTTGTTATTATTATTAAGTTGTTGTTAATATTATTGAGATTGTTGTTATTATTTGAAGTTATTTGTTGTTATTATTAAGTTGTTGTTATTATTAGTAAGTTGTTGTTATTATTATTATTATTAGAGATTGCTGTTATTATTATAGTGAAGTTGTTGTTATTATTTGAGTTGTATTTATTATTAAGAAGTTGTTGTTATTATTAGTAGAGATTGTTGTTATTATTATTAGAGATTGTTGTTGTTATTATTATTAGAGATTGTTGTTATTATTAGTAGTTGTTGTTGTTATTATTAGATTATTGTTGTTGTTATTATTAAGTTATTGTTGTTGTTATTATAAATTGTTCTTGTTATTATTAGAGATTATTGTTGTTATTATAAATTGTTGTTATTATTAGAGATTGTTGATGTTATTATTTAGGATTGTTGTTGTTATTATTATTATTATTAGAGATTGTTTATTTATTATTAAGTTGTTATTGTTAATATTATTAGAGTATTGTTGTTGTTATTATAAATTGTTGCTGTTATTAGAAATTGTTGTTTATTATTAAGTTGATGTTATTACTATTAGAGATTGTTGTTTTTTATTATTGAATTGTTGCTATTATTAGAAATTGTTGTTTATTATTAGTAAGTTATTTGTTATTATTAGAGACTGTTGTTGTTATTATTAGTAAAGATTGTTGTTGTTAGAGATTGTTATTCTTATTATTATTGAAGTTGTTGTTATTATTATTGAAGTTGTTGTTATTAATATTATTACAGATTGTTGTTTGTTATTATTAGAGTGTTGTTGTTGTTATTATTAAGTTGTTGTTGTTATTATTATTAGAGATTGTTGTTATTATTAGAGTTGTTGTTATTATTAGAATTGTTATTATTAGTAGAGAATGTTGTTGTTGTTATTAGAAATTGTTATTATTTATTATAAAGTTGTTGTTGTTGTTATTAGAAATTGTTGTTATTATTATATAGACATTGTTGTTTATTATTAGAGACAGTTGTTGTTATTATTAGTAGTTGTTTGTTGTTATTAGAGATTGTTATTGTTATTATTATTAGAGTTGTTATTATTATTAGAAGTTGTTTGTTAATATTATTAGATATTGTTGTTATTATTAGAAGTTGTTGTTATTATTAGAAGTTATTGTTATTATTAGTGATTGTTGTTGTTATTATTAGAGTTGTTGTTATTATCAGAGATTGTTGTTGTTGTTATTATTAGAGTTGTTGTTGTTTATTAGAGAATGTTGTTGATATTATTAGTTGTTGTTGTTGTTTATTATTGGGCTTATTGTTGTTGTTATTAGAATTGTTGTTGTTATTATTATTAAGTTATTTGTTATTATTAGAAATTGTTGTTATTATTAGTAGAGGTTGTTGTTGTTATGAAGTTGTTATTGTTATTATTATTAAAGTTGTTGTTATTAAGTTATTTGTTGTTATTATTTAGAGTATTGTTGTTGTTATTATTAAGTTATTTGTTATTATTAGTGATTGTTTGTTGTTATTATTAGAGATCGTTGTTATTATCAGAGTTGTTCTTGTTGTTATTATTAGAGTTGTTGTTGTTATTATCAGAGATTGTTCTTGTTGTTATTATTAGAAATTGTTGTTATTATTATTAAGTTGTTGTTGTTATTAGAGTTGTTGTTGTTATTATTAGAGTTGTTGTTTATTATAGTTGTTGTTGTTTTTATTATAGGATTGTTGTTATTATTAAGTTGTTGTTGTTATTATTAGAAGTTGTTGTTATTATTATTAGGATTGTTGTTGTTATTAGTGATTTGTTGTTATTATTATTAGGATTGTTGTTGTTTATTATTAGAGATTGTTGTTGTTATTATTAGAGATTGTTGTTGTTATGATTAGAGATTGTTGTTGTTATTATTAGGGGTTGTTTGTTGTTATTAGAAATTGTTTATTATTGAGATTGTTGTTGTTGTTATTAGAGAATGTTGTTGATATTATTAGAGATTGTTGTTGTTATTATTATTAGAGATTGTTGTTATTATTACTAGAGATTGTTGTTATTATTTGAGATTGTTGTTATTATTAGTAGAGATTGTTGTTGTTATTATTATTAGAGATTGTTGTTATTATTATTAGAGATTGTTGTTATTATTTGAGATTGTTGTTATTATTAGAGATTGTTGTTATTATTAGTAGAGATTGTTGTTATTATTATTATTAGAGATTGCTGTTATTATTAGTTGAGATTGTTCTTATTATTTGAGATTGTTCTTATTATTAGAGATTGTTGTTATTATTAGAGATTGTTGTTATTATTAGTAGAGATTGTTGTTATTATTATTAGAGATTGTTTGTTATTATTATTAGAGATTGTTGATATTATTAGAGATTGTTGATGTTATTATTAGAGATTGTTGTTGTTATTATTATTATTATTATTAGAGATTGTTGTTATTATTATTAGAGATTGTTATTGTTATTATTATTAGAGTATTGTTGTTATTATTGGAGATTATTGTTGTTATTATAAATTGTTGCTGTTATTAGAAATTGTTGTTGTTATTATTAGAGATTGATGTTATTATTATTAGAGATTGTTGTTATTATTAGAGATTGTTGCTATTATTAGAAATTGTTGTTATTATTAGTAGAGATTGTGGTTATTATTAGAGACTTGTTGTTATTATTAGTAAAGATTGTTGTTGTTATTAGAGATTGTTATTGTTATTATTATTAGAGATTGTTGTTATTATTATTAGAGTATTGTTGTTATTATTGGAGATTGTTGTTATTTTTATTATTAGAGATTGTTGTTGTTATTATTATTAGAGTATTGTTGTTGTTGTTATTAGAAATTGTTGTTGTTATTATTATTAGAGTATTGTTGTTGTTATTAGAAATTGTTGTTGTTATTATTAGAGATTGTTGTTATTATTATTAGAGATTGTTTTTGTTATTATTAGAGATTGTTGTTATTATTAGAAATTGTTGTTATTATTAGTAGAGATTGTTGTTGTTGTTATTAAAAATTGTTGTTGTTATTATTATTAGAGATTGTTGTTATTATTAGAAATTGTTGTTATTCTTAGTAGAGATTGTTGTTGTTATTAGAGATTGTTATTGTTATTATTATTAGAGAGTGTTGTTGTTATTATTAGAGATTGTTATTATTATTATTAGGGTATTGTTGTTATTATTGAAATTGTTGTTATTAGAGATTGTTGTTATTATTAGTGATTGTTGTTGTTATTATTAGAGATTGTTGTTATTATCAGAGATTGTTGTTGTTGTTATTATTAGAGATTGTTGTTATTATTAGAGATTGTTGTTATTATTATTATTAGAGATTGTTGTTGTTATTATTTGAGATTGTTGTTGTTATTATTAGAGGATGTTGTTGTTATTATTAGAGATTGTTGTTGTTGTTATTAGAGATTGTTGTTGTTAATATTATTAGAGATTGTTGTTATTATTAGAGACTGTTGTTATTATTAGTAGAGATTGTTGTTGTTATAAGAGATTGTTATTGTTATTATTATTAGAGATTTTTGTTATTATTATTAGAGATTGTTGTTGTTATTATTATTAGAGATTGTTGTTGTTATTATTATTAGAGTATTGTTGTTGTTATTATTAGAGATTGTTGTTGTTATTATTAGTGATTGTTGTTGTTATTATTAGAGATTGTTGTTATTATCGATGATTGTTCTTGTTGTTATTATTAGAGATTGTTGTTGTTATTATTAGAGATTGTTGTTATTATTAGAGATTGTTGTTGTTATTATTATTAGAGATTGTTGTTGTTATTATTAGAGATTGTTGTTGTTATTATTATTAGAGATTGTTGTTGTCATTATTAGAGATTGTTGTTATTATTACTAGAGATTGTTGTTGTTATTATTAGAGATTGTTGTTATTATTAGAGATTGTTGTTATCAGAGATTGTTGTTGTTGTTATTATTAGAGATTGTTGTTGTTATTATTATTAGAGATTGTTGTTGTTATTATTAGAGATTGTTGTTATTATTAGAGGATGTTGTTGTTATTAGAAATTGTTGTTATTATTAGAGATTGTTGTTGTTGTTATTAGAGATTGTTGTTATTATTATTAGAGATTGTTGTTATTATTAGAGACTGTTGTTATTATTAGTAGAAATTGTTGTTGTTATAAGAGATTGTTATTGTTATTATTATTAGAGATTGTTGTTATTATTATTAGAGATTGTTGTTGTTATTATTAGTAGAGTATTGTTGTTATTATTAGAGATTGTTGTTATTATTAGAGATTGTTGTTGTTATTATTAGTGATTGTTGTTATTAGTAGAGATTGTTGTTATTATCAGAGATTGTTCTTGTTGTTATTATTAGAGATTGTTGTTATTATTATTAGAGATTGTTGTTGTTATTATTAGAGATTGTTATTATTACTAGAGATTGTTGTTATTATTAGAGATTGTTGTTGTTATTATTAGAGATTGTTGTTGTTATTATTAGAGATTGTTGTTATTATTATTAGAGATTGTTGTTGTTATTATTAGAGATTGTTGTTATTATTATTAGAGATTGTTGTTGTTATTATTAGAGATTGTTGTTGTTATTATTAGAGATTGTTGTTGTTATGATTAGAGATTGTTGTTGTTATTATTAGAGGTTGTTGTTGTTATTAGAGATTGTTGTTGTTGTTATTAGAGATTGTTGTTGATATTATTAGAGATTGTTGTTGTTATTATTATTAGAGATTGTTGTTGTTATGAGTAGAGATTGTTGTTGTTATTATTAGAGGTTGTTGTTATTAGAGATTGTTGTTATAATTAGAGATTGTTGTTGTTATTATTAGAGGTTGTTGTTGTTATTAGAAATTGTTGTTATTATTAGTGATTGTTGTTGTTGTTATTAGAGATTGTTGTTGATATTATTATTAGAGATTGTTGTTGTTATTATTAGAGGTTGTTGTTATTAGAAACTGTTGTTATTATTAGAGATTGTTGTTGTTGTTATTAGAGATTGTTGTTGATATTATTATTAGAGATTGTTGTTATTATTATTAGAGATTGTTGTTGTTATTATTAGAGGTTGTTGTTATTATTAGAGATTGTTGTTGTTATTATTAGAGATTGTTGTTGTTATTATTAGAGATTGTTGTTGTTATTATTAGAGGTTGTTGTTATTATTAGAGATTGTTGTTGTTGTTATTATTAGAGATTGTTGTTGTTATTATTATTAGAGATTGTTATTATTATTAGAGATTGTTGTTGTTATTATTAGAGGTTGTTGTTATTATTAGAGATTGTTGTTGTTATTATTATAGATTGTTGTTGTTATTATTATTAGAGATTGTTGTTATTATTATTAGAGATTGTTGTTGTTATTATTAGAGGTTATTGTTATTATTAGAGATTGTTGTTGTTATTATTAGAGATTGTTGTTGTTATTATTTTTGAGATTGTTGTTGTTATTATTAGAGGTTGTTGTTATTATTAGAGATTGTTGTTGTTGTTATTATTAGAGATTGTTGTTTTTGTTATTAGAGATTGTTGTTGTTATTATTATTAGAGATTATTGTTATTATTATTAGAGATTGTTGTTATTATTATTAGAGTATTGTTGTTATTTTTAGAGATTGTTGTTGTTGTTATTAGAATTTGTTGTTATTATTAGAGATTGTTGTTATTATTAGAGATTGTTGTTGTTATTATTAGAGATTGTTGTTATTATTAGAGATTGTTGTTATTATTAGTGATTGTTGTTATTATTAGTGATTGTTGTTGTTATTATCAGAGATTGTTGTTGTTATTATTAGAGATTGTTGTTGTTGTCATTGGTGTTGTTGTTGTTGCTGCTGGCTCAGGTGATTTAGGAGTTTATCCGTTTTACGCTCAGGGGTGAATGAACCATTTCTTCTCAACCAGTGTACAGGAGTTGTGACCGATATCCCAAGGTTAACGTGCCTTGGGGTGTACTGTGTGTGTGTGTGTTGGTCTAAGCGTATTTATTCTAAGCTTGGGGTGTACTGTATGTGTGTTGGTTTAAGCGTATTTACTGTAAGCTTGGGCTGTACTGTATGTGTGTTGGTTTAAACGTATTTAATATAATTTTCGACACTATATAATTTAATCTAAACTCACACCAAATATAATGATGGTTTATAATGATTTTGTGTAATAATTCTTGAAGAGATGTAGCCCTCTGGTGGCCGTGTTGGGAACTTGGTTGTCAGCCGTGATGTTAACTTGTGTTTAGTGATGGTATTGTAATAACACATACAGTCAACACTCCACTCAGTACCAGAACACACACAGTCAGCAGTCCTCAGTACCAGGAACCTCAGTCCAGCAGTCCTCAGTACCAAGACACACAGTCAACAGTCACTCAATACAATTAACACACACAGTCAACAATCCTCCCAGTACAGGAACACACACAGTCAACAGTCCACTCAGTACAGGGAACACACATAGTCAGCAGTCACTCATTGGGAACACACACAGTCAACAGTCACTCAGTACAGGAACACACATAGTCCAGCAGTCACTCAGTACAGGAACACACACAGTCAACAGTCACTCAGTACAGGGAACACACACAGTCAACAGTCCTCCCAGTACCAGGTACACGGTCAGCAGTCACTCAGTACAGGAACACACATAGTCAACAGTCACTCCAGTACAGGAACACACACAGTCAACAGTCATAGTACAAGAACACACACAGTCAACAGATCCTCCAGTGCAAAAGAGAACACCACACACCAAGTCAACAGTCCTCCTGCAGTGCAGGAACACACACATAGTCAACAGTCACTCAGTACAAGAACACACATAGTCCAACAGTCACTCAGTAGGAACACACATAGTCAACAGTCACTCAGTACAGGAACACACATAGTCAACAGTCCTCAGTACAGAACACACACATAGTCAACAGTCACTCAGTACAGGAACACACACAGTCAACAGTCACTCAGTACAGGAACACACACACAGTCAACAGTCACTCAGTACAGAACACACACAGTCCAACAGTCCTCCATTACAATTAACACACACAGTCAACAGTCACTCAGTACAATTAGCACACAGTCAACAGTCACTCAGTACAGGAACACACATAGTCAACAGTCCTCAGTACAAAGAGAACACACTCCAGTCAGCTTGATCCACTCCGAAGTGCAAGGAACACACAGTCAACCACAGTCCTCAGTACAAAGACACACTCAGTCAACAGTCCTCCATTACAATTAACACACACAGTCAACAGTCACTCAGTACAATTAACACACACAGTCAACAGTCACTCAGTACAATTAACACACACAGTCCCAACAGTCACTCAGTACAGGGCACACATAGTCATCAGTCACTCAGTACAGGAACACACATAGTCCAACGTCACTCAGTGCAAGACACACATAGTCCTTGATCCTCAGTACAGGAACACACACAGTCATCAGTCCTCAGTACAGGAACACACATAGTCAACAGTCACTCAGTACAAGACACACTCAGTCAACAGTCCACTCAGTACAGGAACACATACACAGTCAACAGTCACTCAGTACAGGAACACACACAGTCAACAGTCACTCAGTACCAGGAACACACACAGTCAACAGTCCACTCAGTGCAGAGACACACACAGTCAACAGTCACTCAGTACAAGAACACACATAGTCAACAGTCCTCGAGTACAGGAACACACATAGTCAACAGTCACTCAGTACGGAACACACACAGTCAACAGTCACTCAGTACAGGAACACACACAGTCAACAGTCACTCAGTACAGGAACACACATAGTCAACAGTCACTCAGTACAGGAACACACACAGTCAACAGTCCTCTAGTGCAAGACACACACACAGTCAACAGTCCTCAGTGCAAGACACACACAGTCAACAGTCGCTTCAATGCAGGAACACACATGTCCAGCGATCACTCAGTACAGGAACACACATAGACCAGCAGTCCTCGGTACAGGAACACACACAGTCAACAGTCCTCGAGTACAGATACACACACAGTCAACAGTCCTCAGTACAGGAATATCTTTCAGTCAACAGTCACTCAGTACAGAACACACATAGTCAACAGTCCTCAGTACAGGAACACACATAGTCAACAGTCACTGGTACAAGGAACACACTCAGTCAAGCAGAGTCCACTTCAGTACTGGGAACACACACAGTCAACAGTCCACTCAGTACAAGAACACACATAGTCATGATCACTCAGTACAGGAACACACATAGTCAACAGTCACTCAGTACAGGAACACACTCAGTCAGCAGTCACTCAGTACAGGAACACACATAGTCAGCAGTCACTCAGTACCAGGAACACTCAGTCAACAGTCACTCAGTACAGAACACACACAGTCAACAGTCACTCAGTACCACAGAACACACATAGTCAACAGTCACTCAGTAGGAACACACACAGTCAACAGTCACTCAGTACAGGAACACACATAGTCAACAGTCACTCAGTACCAAGACACACACAGTCAGCAGTCCTCCAGTACAAGAACACACATAGTCCAACAGTCACTCAGTACAGGAACACACACAGTCAACAGTCACTCAGTACCCAGGAACACACACAGTCAACATTCACTCAGTAGGAACACACACAGTCAACAGTCACTCAGTACAGGGCTTTACACATAGTCAACAGTCACTCAGTACCAGGAACACACATAGTCAGCAGTCCTCAGTGCAGGAACACACACAGTCAACAGTCACTCAGTACAAGAACACACACAGTCAACAGTCACTCAGTACAAGAACACACTCAGTCCAGCAGTCACTCAGTGCAGAGACACACACAGTCAACAGTCCTCAGTGCAAGACACACATAGTCAACAGTCACTCTCAGTACAGGGAACACACACAGTCAACAGTCACTCAGTACAGGAGACACACACAGTCAACAGTCACTCAGTACAAGAACACACACAGTCAACAGTCCTCAGTACAAGGGAACACACTCAGTCAACAGTCCTCCAGTACCCAGGAACACACACAGTCCAACAGTCACTCAATACAGGAACACACACAGTCAACAGTCACTCAGTACAGGAACACACACAGTCCAGCAGTCACTCAGTACAGGAACACACATAGTAAACAGTCACTCCAGTACAGGAACACACACAGTCAACAGTCCTCCAGTGCAAGAACACACACAGTCCAACAGTCACTCCAGTACAGGAACACACACAGTCAACAGTCCTCAATTTAGGAACACACATAGTCAGCAGTCACTCAGTACAGGAACACACACAGTCAACAGTCACTCAGTACAGGAACACACACAGTCAGCAGTCACTCAGTACAGGAACACACACAGTCAACAGTCCTCAGTACCCAGGAACACACACAGTCAACAGATCCTCAGTGCAGGAACACACACAGTCAACAGTCACTCAGTGCAGGAACACCACATAGTCAACACTCACTCAGTACAAGAACACACACAGTCAACAGTCACTCAGTACAGGAACACACACAGGCAGCCTTAGTCACTCCAGTACAAGAACACACACCAATCCCAACAGTCACTCAGTACCAGAACACACACAGTCAACAGTCACTCAGTACAAGAACACACACAATCAACAGTCACTCAGTACAGAACACCTCAGTCAACAGTCCTCAGTACAGGAACACACAGTCAACAGTCACTCAGTACAGGAATTTACACACAGTCAACAGTCACTCCCAGTACCAAGAACACACATAGTCAACAGTCACTCAGTACAAGGGTACACTCAGTCAACAGTCACTGTGCAGGAACACACACACACAGTCAACAGTCACTCAGTACAGGAACACACAGTCAACAGTCACTCAATTACAGGAACACACACAGTCAACAGTCACTCAGTGGGAACACACACAGTCAACAGTCCTCAGTACGGAACACACACAGTCAACAGTCTCACTCAGTACGGGAACACACACAGTCAACAGTCACTCAGTACAGGAACACATACAGTGATCAACAGTCACTCCAGTACAGGAACACACACACAGTCAGCAGTCACTCCAGTACAGGAACACACTACAGTCAACAGTCACTCAGTACAGAACACACATAGTCAACAGTCACTCAGTACAGGAACACACACAGTCAACAGTCACTCAGTACCAGGAACACACACAGTCAACAGTCACTCCAGTACAGGAACACACACAGTCAACAGTCACTCAATTGCAAGACACACATAGTCAGCAGTCACTCAGTACAGGAACACACTCAGTCAACAGTCACTCAGTACAGGAACACACACAGTCAACAGTCACTCAGTGCAAGACACACATAGTCAACAGTCACTCAGTGCTGGGAACACACTCAGTCAACGATCACTCGAGTACAGGAACACACCAGTCAACAGTCAACAGTGCAGGAACACACTCAGTCAACAGTCACTCAGTACAAGAGACACACACAGTCAACAGTCACTCAGTACAGGAACACACTCAGTCAACAGTCCTCAGTACGGAACACACACAGTCAACAGTCCTCAGTACCCAAGACACACATAGTCAACAGTCCTCGGTAGGGCACACTCAGTCCAACAGTCACCCAGTACAGGAACACACACACACAGTCAACAGTCACTCAGTACAGGAACACACAGTCAACGATCCTCAGTGCAGGAACACACACAGTCAACAGTCCTCAGTAGGGAACACACACACAGTCAACAGTCACTCAGTACAGGAACACACACAGTCAACAGTCACTCAGTACAGGAACACACACAGTCCAACAGTCCTCCGAGTGCAGGAACACACACAGTCAACAGTCACTCAGTACAGGGGCACTGGGAGTCAGCAGTCCACTCAGTACAAGAACACACACAGTCAACAGTCCTCAGTACAGGAACACACTCAGTCAACAGTCACTCCAGTACAGGAACACACACAGTCAACAGTCCTCAGTACCAGGAACACACTCAGTCAACAGTCACTCAATACAATTAACACACACAGTCAACAGTCCTCAGTACAGAATTAACACACACACAGTCAAATGTCACTCAATTACCAATTAACACACACAGTCAACAGTCCTCAGTACAATTAACACACACAGTCAACAGTCCTCAGTACAATTAACACACACAGTCAACAGTCCTCAGTACAGATTAACACACAGTCAACAGTCACTCAGTACAATTAACACACACAGTCAACAGTCAATTACTCGTGGGTAGTCCTGTTGGTCATTAGCCAGGGAGAGGTAAGCAGGGTTCTGGAGACTAGTTCAGTCTTACAGTCAAGGACGTGATTCGTTGGTTAGGAGGCTTATCAGAGAGAGAGAGAGAGTGAAAGTGAGAGAGTGAGAGAAGAGAGAGAGAGAGAGAGAGAGATGGATGGATGGATGGGTGAATGATAGATCGATAGATGTTCAGTAAAATCAGCGCTTTAACATTTGGTGGAACTTGTGTAGAGACAATGAATAGAGGCATAGGACTCCCATCCCCTCTTCCTCACCTCTCACCCTACTCACCCCCTCCTCACCCTCACCCTCCCCTTCTTCACCCTCACCCCCTCCCTCACCCCACCCTCACCCCCTCCCTCACCCTCACCTCACCCCCTCCCTCCCCTCACCCCTCCCCCTCACCCTCCCCCCCCTCACCCTTCCCCCACCCTCACCCCTCCCTCCCCTCACCCCTCACCCTCACCTCCCCCTCCCCCTAACGTGAACATTTCCCTCTTAGGTATAGATGCCAGAACGGATCTAATGTATTGACTTATAATGATAAAGGCGGATCATCAAAGGTTCACCTGTTAATGATTTTACCTTTGAAAATATAATTGTGGGTCAGGTGAGTTTCTGTACTGTAACTATTAATGTAGCAGTGTGTGTGTGTGTGTGTGTGTGTGTGTGTGTGTGTGTGTGTGTGTGTGTGTGTGTGTGTGTGTCAACTGGCCCAGGCTAAGGTAGTGAGACACCTGCCTGTACTATGGTTCTGTGATACTGTACAACAAACACAGGATTTAATGTATTTTATGTCTCACAACTTTATATAACATATATAAACGTAATACACACACACACACACACACACACACACACACACACACACACACACACACACACACACACACACCATACATTATGTGTGCGGAAAGGATTATCTTATTTACATGTAAAATTAAATGATATTTTAAACAGTATTGACACACACACACACGCACGCGTAGGTACAGTCATTAATGCATACACACATGTAGTGATACTGAAAATATACAACTACTGCTACTACTACTACTACTACTACTACTACTACTACTACTACTACTACTACTACTATACTAATAATAATAATAATAATAATAATAATAATAATATTAATATACGCTGGAGACATACAAATATTGAGTTAGAATTCGAATTTCACTTCAAGTTTGGTCTTTATATTGATAATTAAAGCAGCTGCTTAACAACTGTAATTAACCCGTGTAAACACGTAATGGGGCGTTAAATACCCGCGTATGATGACTTCTTACATTTTAGAAACAAGATCTGGAGACATACGTGAGTAACATTTGGAGTCGTCGTGGACACAGGAAGTGTAATAAGTATATATGCTACTATAAAGTACTGGGTCACGGTGTATGTCATCCAAGATGGGAGTTTAATGGTCTGTTAATTTGAAACGCTGTGAACTGTGAGCAAAAACCACGTACTGTATTTGTAGTCCAGGAACTAATGGTGTTTGACAGAGGTGATCAGCGATGCAGACATTAAACTCTTGATAAATGTTAACCTATACCTATACTGTATGTCACATATATGTGGGTTGTTTGATGGTTAATAATTTAAACAAGTCAAACCATTTAAAATAAGGGAAAATTATAAGACACATTGCATAATATAGTGTGATAGAAGCTGTTGTCTGTGTAGATGACTGTCTCCGGTCTTAATATTACAGTGTAAAAAACACCGATCAGGGTTTGTGCCCCTAGGGACGTGTACCAAGTGTACCGCTCTCTGTTATGGACTGACTGCTACATCTCGTACCTGAAGCCTGAGTGTATGTAGATGATGAAGAACCAAGTGCAGAGTATTGCCATTATGACGGTGAAGAAATTACCAGCCTTAAAACGCATCTTGTACAAACTACATGGTAAAGGCGGCAGTACTCTGTCTGAGGCACAGGGTCACTCACCATTCTCCTGGAGGGTCTGTCCCCGGCCTGTCTGTGACCACTGGACAAGACGGACGAAAGACACCAAGACTTATCTTCATCTTGAACACGAGCTGGGTCTGCCACAGCACGGAATAAAAAATGTGGGGCCTTCGTCATGTTCAGGGCTAATATACTCCAGCGCCCCCACCAGGACACCCACCAACCCCAGACACACCCCATAACACAGCTGGCGGCACGAGAAGCACGTTTACACACACCACCGAGACTGACGAGATTAAAAGCCTGGCGAACATCTGAAGCTTCTTGCTCACCGATGGCTCCAACACAGCCTTTAATCCACCTCACCTGACTCGCCTATAAAGTAAATGGCTCCAGCAGGATCAGACTTTAACGGTGAGCTGAGTTATAAGAGCATCTCGTAGGTAGTGAGTCCCAGTACCTCCCTAGTGTGAAGAGAGAACGAGAGAGAGAGAAAAGTGAAAAAGAATGAAGAGAAGAAACAAAGTCAGAAAAGAAGAAAGAAAAAAAGAAAGAGAGTAAGTTATAGAGAAAATGAAAGAGATAAACAAAGAAAAAAAGAAAGAAGGGAAAAGAAAGTGAGTAATAAAGAAAAAAGAAAAGAAGAATAAAGTCAAATAAAATAAATACAGAAGAGAGACGAAAAGAAAGATAGAGAAGAAAGAAACACATTTAAGTAAGGAAAAATCTTATAATTACAAGCCCCCAAGTGTTCTGATTAAGGGATGAAAGTTCAGGGCCACTAAACCACCCACCATCACCTCACCTCCACCCTACCACAACCCCACCCCTACCACAACCCACCCCTACCACAACCCCACCCCTACCACACCCCACCTTACTCCACCCCTACCACACCCCCCACCCCCCCCCCACCACTACGTACATTAAAAATAAATAAAAATTCCCCACACACATATGGTAGAATCTCAGGTGTATACAGTACAGTAATCCCGGGCCATGTGTGTGTGTGTGTGTGTGTGTGTGTGTGTGTGTGTGTTGTTTTACTGTCAACTATATCAGCCATTTTATATTATTGAAGAAACTAGTTAAGACGAGACAAAAAATAGCATACGGAAGATAAATAGCTGTAAATAAGCCCTGAGGGCGGTAGATGGATGGTAGATAATAGATAGTGTAGAAATAGATAAATAGCAGAGTAGATAAGTAGATGAATAGTAGATTGATAGTTGAGTAGATATAATAGTACAGAGTAGATAAGTAGATTAATAGTAGATTAATAGGTGGTAGGGTACAGTAACCCACAATTATAGCTACCAGTGTCTCCTTATAGATGAAGACCTGCTACTGTTACACACACACACACACACACACACACACACACACACACTCACACACACACACACACACACACACACACACACACACACACACACAATGTCTCGTGCACCACATTACAAGTTGAAAGTGTTCCTATGTTTGATCAGACCCAACTCTCCAATTACTGCATAATTAATCAAGTGCAACTCCGACTAACTTAACCTAATGAAGCTGGAATTTTGAGTTAATACCAAAAAAACATAAATACAAGAAAATAATGAAGAAATAATACAGACCTTACTGGAGGTGAGATTCTGGTGGTTTGGTTTGGTTATTCTTGGTCGAACTGCCTTTACCATTGTCCATGTACCCGCACCCTCTAGGCACTGTGTACACTTTACGGAGGGTCGATGAATTTAAAATTGATGAATTTAAAATTGAACTCTGCGACTCCTGTTGTCTCGGTTGGGTTGTCAAAATCCTTCGTCGGTTGTGTCGTATTGTCTCAGGCAAAATCGTAATGATACCTTTTGGAGGGACTGTACACTGTATACTCGCTGCGTCGTGTATATACCTGCTGAACCAATTGTAAACTTGTATAACGATTTTACTGAATAATATATATATATATATATATATATATATATATATATATATATATATATATATATATATATATATATATATATATATATATATATATATAAATGAGTTCCAGCTACTAACACTGTGGGGGATAACGTAGGTTATACTCATTAACGAGGTTCACGATGATAAATCATTTCAGATGTAGTGCGTAAACTGTAAGAGTTTATTATAGGTATTGACTGACTGACTGACTGGTTGGTCGAAGTTTGCTCACTACACACCGCCACTGGCACGAAGGGCTAATAAACACCTTTACGAATCAAGTTCTTTGAGATTAACCACAGTGAGACTTTATTGTATTGACATGGTAAAGGAATGCTCGAAACAACACCGTGAGAGGAAGACGCGTGATGACTGAGTGTTAAAGAGGTGTGTTGAACACATGTGGTGCAGTGCACGTGCGGTAGCTGGCGTCTCACCTGTACCATCCCACGTCATACCTCCTCCTCCCCAGCTTCTGTAGCTTCTTTCTAGCCTCATGACGTGTATATGTGTGTAATAATAATAATAATAATAATAATAATAATAATAATATTAAAACGGTTTATTAATAGAGTTGCAGCCGGTGGCTGAAAATATACAGGTTTACATTTGATTTAGACATAATGATATAATATGTTGTGTGTGTGCGCGCGAGCACAGGGTGGTGTAATGAGTCTAGTGTGGCAGTATTAGTATTAAGGTGCAAGACCTCTGCATATATGGCCACGAAAATTGTGACCAAGTCCCAGGTTGCTGATCTGATTTTCTGCCTCATTTACACAACTCAACATACTGTACATATATCGTTTCTCACGTTTGATCTTTTTTTTTCTTTTTTAGATCTTTATTATTATTATTATTATTATTATTATTATTATTAGTGTTATTATTATTATTATTACGATTATTTTTTTAATTTTGTATTTATTATAAATTTTCATTACTTTGAACTAATTAATATTATTATTATTGTAATTATTATTACGTTTTCTTCCCCTTGGCTCCGATGTAGGTCAGTGACCTGTGCTCGGGTGGGCTAATCCTGTAAAAAACACTGCTTGCTCTCTCGCTTTCAGCTACTGCCGCTGTCTAGCCTCGTGGTGAACAGGAAACAACCTTGCGTAAATCTATCCCTGCCAGTACACAGTCCTTCACCTCCTCGTGGCAACACACGGTAACTGGGCCTAATGGGTCCAGACCAGACCAGCAGGGGATCTCGGAGCAGCAGTGAACCCCAGAGGGACGGCACATAGGCCCACTGGCATGTGGACAAATCCTGGCGCCTACCAGCCATTGGCCCCGCTGCCTTGCAGATTGAACTTGGTAGGTGTAAGGCTACGGGAGTAAACCCCGAACGAAAAATCTGCAGTGGAGCCCTCAGATAGCAGACATGCTACAGAGCTCCAAAAAGACCTCAACAGCGATATAGGTGAAAAGGTGACCAACATGGAACCTAACGACTGCACCGGCTGATGAAGGGATTGTATGATGGACAGGCTACTAAGGCGAAACCCAACAAACTTGACTATTGGCAGTCCATTGCAACTCTCTCTCCCAGTCGCTGCAACACTTGCACCACTGGATCAGGAAAAGGGAGAGCCAAGATGTGTGGTTCCAGCCTGCTCCTACCTCACCACATAAATCAACTCACGTGCAGCCAACATCCAGCTCATCATACCTCTCATCATCAAACCCTTATACCCCCAAAAGTCCCAATGGCGACGAATGAGTGACGACGGGATAGGAGATAACTGCTGGGAATCTCTAGTCACAACTCTGCACATGGGCGGCATAGAGAGGTGGTCGTTTATGCACTGGGATCTAGGCAACAGTGCAATCCGGTCCTGTCTGTGCGACTGAGCAGCCCTTACAGGTACCACTCTGCTCACCTCACGTAGGGTGGGGGCTAGAAAAGGTGCCCTAAACATAGCCTGCTTAAGGAACCAACCTGACCAACCGCACCCAGTAAGGTCGTCTTATGCAGTCGAAAACATATTCATAATCACAGATCAAAGCAAAATCAATCAAAATAACATCTTATGGTCGCTACATGGAATATCATGACCCTTTTGGATACTAGCACAAATGAGCATTCTGAAAGAAGAACGCCCTTGTAAATGGGCTGTCTAGGTATAACATCGATGTAACAGCCATTAGTGAGTCCTGCCCTAGACTAGGTAAGGGTAAGCTTGCTGTGAGAGAAACTACATTTATGGAGCTGGCTGTTCGCCAATCCTACTTAGATTAACAGGAATGCCTGTTGGTACAACGAAGCCCCCATGACGCTCCGAGTTCCACTGAATTGCTCACATCATGCCTTCTTCATCAGTGCTTATGCCCCAATACTGAATGCAGAGGATGACATCAAAGAGGCCTTTATGCCGACCTTGACAGAGTGCTAACCTCTATCTTCAGAGAAATAGAGGTCGTGCCCTTGGTGACTTCAATCCCAGAGTTGGAAGATGCTGACATATGGCAGGGAACCATAGGTAGAAAACGGACTAGGCAATATCCCCCCAGCAAGTATGCTGAACACAACCTCACTATCAGCAACGCCTTGTTTAGGTAGGCAGACATGTTCAAGGGTTCTTGGCAACACCCACGATCAAACATTGGCTTCTCATTGATTACATTTCTGTCAGAGAAAGAGAGCAATACGTAACTGAACGAAGCATGAT
>NW_024737102.1:0-10678 GCF_018991925.1 Homarus americanus | reverse complement strand
GACAAGCTTGACATCATACTCCTACAAGAAACACTTCTACAAGAACACCACTGTTTCAAATTCAGCGGTTACAAGACATACAGGAGGCATTTCACGCAGGCGTCAACAAGAGGATGTATGATCTTGGTCAAGTCAAGCATACCCTCCGCCGATGTCACGCAGCAATTTCCATGTGGGGAAAAACATCGAGACACAGGCCGTCAAAGTAACCCTCCAAGAACGGGAATTAACTGTTCACAACATCTACAAGAACCCAAGGGGCTCGCTGGAGGTTACTCAATTATTTGCTTCGGCCGCTGACCACGCCACACTCATAGGAGGGGATTTCAACGCACATCATCCCTTCCTAAGCTCGGCAAGCCCCACAAATGAAGACGGCCTACACCTATACACCACCTTTCAAGATACACCCGAGATCTGCCTCCTGAACACCGGAGAGCCCACCCACACTAGGGGAGGAAGGCTAGATCAAACCTTCGTCTCCAGTGCACTACAGCCTTCGGCCTCCTGGCAGATACACCCCACGCTGACCAGCGACCACTTCGCCACCCTAACAACGCTGAAGGTGAACAAACTCCCCACTCCACCCCCTCGAGATGGAGATACAATACCCAAAAGGCAGACTGGGGACTCTAAGAAACACCTGGCCAAGTGGCGCGAAAAATCACAGCCGGCCGGCGCAGCACCCGTGGATGAGACAACCCTCCACCACCAATTGGTCGAGGCGTTTCACCAAGCGGCAGAAGAGGCTATCCCAAAAACAAAACCCACATCAAGACAGTACAATGATTACTGGTACTACTGTCCCAGGGTGAAAGAACTCAACCACAGAGTGAACATGGCCCGAAGAAACTACAGGAGACATCCCACGGCAACAAACAGACATCTCCTGCAAGTCATAGTCAAGGATACCAGGGAAGAGAAGGAAGAAATTAAAAACGTAAGCTGGCTCAAGTGGTGCTCCGAACTGAACGAGCACACCTCCCTGGGCAAGATGTTGGCCCAGATCCGAAGGGCATCTGGGAAGGCGACACCACCACCACCAACTCATCCCAACCCAGAAGAAGAAGCCGAGAGACTTGCAAAACTGTTCTCTGACCGAGCAGCAACGAAGAACCTCCCGAGACAGGCGGAGGAGACACAACGGCGGCTGCGACAGGTCAGACTCCAGACGATCCAAGAGGCCTGCAACAGTGAAGATGACACTGACAGACCATTCAACCAGCAAGAACTCCAGAAGTCGCTAAAACGAAGCAAGGATACAGCTCCAGGGGCCGACAGGATAACCTACTCCATGCTCTCTCATGCCGGTACAGCCGGACACGAGGCTCTGCTGCAAGCCATCAATGCTGCGTGGACAGCACAAAGACTCCCACCGGAATGGAAGAAGGCAGATATACAGCCCATTCCGAAGCCCAGAGAACCAGACAAGCCGAGGCCCATCTCCCTTCTCAGCTGCATAGCGAAGACCGGAGAAAGGATGGCTCTCAACCGACTCAAGTGGAAAGTAGGCAGCCCACACCCTCACATCTTTGCTTACACCGAGAACACCGGCACAGGCAACAACATCGCCGAGATACTCAGCACAGTGGACAACAAACCAGCTCTGGTGGTCTTCCTCGACCTGGAGAAAGCCTTCGAACTAGCAAATCCTTTGGCCATTACAACTACGCTCGCTAAAAAAGGCGTCAAAGGAAGGTTGCTGGGGTGGATCCAGAACTACCTCACACAGAGAGAAGCACGAGTACGCTTTCAGGGAGCAAACTCAAGCTACAGGGTCCATGAAAACGGAACCCCACAAGGAGGCATCCTCAGTCCAATGCTGTTCAACGTCCTGATGGAAAATCTAGTCAAACTTCCCTTCAGACAAACAGCCAAGCTCCTATGCTATGCGGACGACTTACAGCTCATAGTAAGAGGATCGAACAGACTAGCCAACACGCAACACGCACTCCAACTTATAGAAGAGGAGTGCAACAGACTTGGACTCAAGATAAATCCAGCCAAGTCGACAGCGATGGCCATCTGCACAGACACACCAGACAAGACGCTCTCCATACAAAACACGCCGGTAGTCTGGACCAACGCCCACCAGTGTCTTGGAATCTGGTTTGACCAGAAACTCACCTTCAAGCCGCAACTCGAGAATCTCAGGCACAGGACGAAGAGCAGACACAATATAATGAGGTCGCTCACCAGCAAATCCGCAGGAGCAAACCTTCATGTGCTCAAAGCCTACTACACAGCCGCCATCAGATCGCTGGTAGATTACAGTGCTCCAGCACTCATTGGACTGAGAGAAGACCAAATAGCTAAGCTAGAAGTCATTCAAAATAATGCTCTCAGGACCATGCTCGGAGCACCCATGTGGACCAGAATTTGCAATCTGCAAATGGAAACCGAGCTACCACCCCTGGCAGTACGAGTCAAGCAGGTGACAGCCGGTCTCCTCGCCAAAATCTGCAGAGCAGACAAGCCCACAGCTGCCAAGATTCGAATCAGTACCTCCCTCCACCTCGACCACAGAGTGCGAGGGGCCACCTGGTCGCACGAGGCAAGCGAGGTCATCCGACACCTGCAAGCAGAAACACTCGTCAAGAACAACCAAGACACACGAGACAATGGTTGGCACTGTCTTCCAACCATGGAGCCTCCACCAGCCACCAAATTCACCGGATCTTCGGCGTCTGGAAGAAAGGGTGATGAGAAGAAGATTTCTTCACCCAGTGGCTAATTATTGGGCCATGAGTGCTGCATGCGTCATCCGGGCAGTTACGCCCCACCTCCGCAGTGAGGGACGGCCTTCGATGAACGATACTACCGCTGCGTCCACAGCACGCCACCTACTCCCACCAAACCGTGGGCGAAGCCACACCAGGACCACCTGTAGTAGCAACCACAACAACATGACTGGACGAGGCAAAGGAGGCAAGGGACTTGGAAAGGGTGGCGCCAAGCGTCATCGTAAGGTGCTTCGTGACAACATCCAGGGTATCACCAAGCCCGCCATTCGTCGTCTAGCTCGGCGTGGAGGTGCTAAACGTATATCCGGCCTCATCTACGAGGAGACCCGCGGCGTCCTCAAGGTGTTTCTGGAGAACGTCATCCGTGACGCCGTCACCTACACCGAGCACGCAAAAAGGAAGACCGTCACCGCCATGGATGTGGTGTATGCCCTGAAACGGCAGGGCCGCACCCTTTATGGTTTTGGTGGTTAATCAACCTGATGGACGGGCGCACACCACCACCACCACCACGACAAACAAATATACGGACCTAATTTTAGGTCCACATTTAAATCGCTAAAGAGGTGGTTAGACACTGAGTAAATCGTTGAAAATATATCCAATCACATGATCCTCTCTAATTCTGGACTTGTGGTATGAGTATAGGTTGTGTGTGAACGTGTTGGAACCACTTCCTAATAATTGTCAGTCAGTCAGTCAACATTCACCTAACCTCCAGGTACCTCACCTAACTTCCTGTAGCGTCACCGAACCTCACGAAATGTAACCCAATGTAGTTTATAATCTATCCTAACATGACATAACATAACCACGCACTATATTACTTCGGTAAGAGTAATGAGTTTTAATACGCAAAGTTGCAGTTATCATTCATTCATACATACATACATACATACATACATAACATGCTAGTGGCAGGGGGGATTGAAGTGAATTTTAGGAGGATAGAATAGGTGCAGTGGCTAAACAGCGCTTGCGTGAGGGACTTTAAGCAGCAACTCGCCTGGATGCGGCAGGATAGAGTCAGGTCAAGGGTCCGGTGCATGTTGGGTTCCGCCATGGTTTCTCAGTGTTTGGTCGGCTTGATTGTGTGTGTGTTGTTTTTTTGTTTGGAGGAAATGTCTTGGTATTCTTCTTCTTAGCTTGAAGTTGATTTTCTTCTAACTCTTCTCCTCTTGTTGTTCGTCTTCCCCGTGTCTGCTATCATTCTGTAAAGACTCTATATATGTATGTAGGTATGAGTGAGTAACAGTTGCCGGTTACAGTGATACTTCATATTCGCTGGTGTTGTACTGTATGGCTTCGGTATTTCTTAATATACAAACGGCACCGTTAGGGGATTGAGGTATTTAAAAACCAGCCTGCATTACTTATATATAGAAATAAATAATGTGGCTTGGACAATAATGACGACTACTCTCTCCTACCTTCCCCAAACAAGGGCTTTTCGAAAGTATACATTGGACACAAATGACTTAGTACATCATAAATTGGTGGTTTAACAAAAACCCTCATTAGAGAAAGGTGAAGGAGCACACAGTGAACATACAGATTAATGTTTGCACGCGTAGATCATGTAAGGTGAGATGTTGAACACCAGACACGTAGTGTAGTAACTCCCTCACAGATGGCGTTATGAGGGGCCTGATGATGTAGCAGTTACCTCACAGATGGTGTTATGAGGAAATTCACATGATGATGCTGTAGCAAAACATTCACTACGTGTTGTCGTAGCATCTTGGGGACACCACGTGGTCGACATGACTTACTCATTCAAGTGGGTGAGGTGTGGTCCCAGGCCTCTCTATCGTGGAGTCTCAGGGGAAGTATAACTGGGTACCTGGGACCTCACTGTGTGAAGGTGGTTAGCTAGCTTGGGTAAGACTCAACTGCCGAGTTGTTTTTCACTGAGTTAAGCACTGTTCACCACTATTCATCACTGGTTCCATTCCTTGGCCAAATGAGATAGTACCTTATGGCAAGAACTTGTTGATAGTCCGCTGGGGAGGAGGGTTCAGGGGAGTGAGTTGGTATGGGACAACATATAAATAATAATAATAATAATAATAATTAACGGTTTATTGAAAGAGCTTGGCAGCCAGAAGACTGAAAATATACAGTTACATATTTGGGGAATGGGTTACGAATTACAAATAATATACAAGTAACATGAGTGACACAAATAAGACATATAATAACTAGCTGGGGAAAAGCTCAAACTACAGTTCATTTCAACATAGTGACAGTGCAAGGAGAAGTGTTTACTGGGAGTGAGTACACTGATTTATTACAAGTTATCGATAATTTTTACAATGGTTGGGACTGGGCTGTTCTTATAGCGATCAGTTCGTGCACGTATGGGCGGGGCTGGATGCGGTTGTGGTGTCGAAGAGCAATTCTCGGACTAGGGATCTCAGGTGGTAGTAGGAGCCGGTGTCGGGGATGGTGTAGAAGCTTCTTACCAAATTTGCAGATGAGGTCGTGGTGATGGTCAGTGAGAGTCTAAAGGGTCAGTGTGTTGAGCGCTTCTTGATATGTGGAGTAGGAAGGGTAGAGAATAATCTTGCATGGCCTCTTTTGCACTTTTTCGAGGTGTTTACGTTGTGTGGCATTTAGGGAGGAAGACCAGGTGGA
The DNA here is from genome assembly GCF_018991925.1 of Homarus americanus. Classification (NCBI taxonomy): domain Eukaryota; kingdom Metazoa; phylum Arthropoda; class Malacostraca; order Decapoda; family Nephropidae; genus Homarus; species Homarus americanus. The sequence continues at coordinate 5,297 of NW_024737102.1, read as the reverse complement.
GGAGGCATAGGTGAGCTGGGGAAGTATGAATGTTGTGTAAACACTGAGGAGCTCGTGTGCAGGACCACCGAGGGACTTGAGTCGGCGTAGGAGGTGGAGACGGAAACTGGAGGATTTGATAACTTCACTGACGTGTGGTTTCTAATTTAGTTTGTTGTCTATATGTATGTGTGTGTGTGTGTGTGTGTGTGTGTGTGTATACTACTGTACTTTTTAGATCCTCCTACGCAACCTAACCTATTATAGTTAAGTATAGTAGGCTATACACTATTTTGTTAGTATGTGTTATAAATTGAAATTGCATGTTATTATTATTAATATTATTATTATTAATATTATTATTATTATTATTATTAGTAGTAGTATTATTATTATTATTATTGTTATTATTATTACATGCTAATATAATACTAAGTTGCCCGCCAGATTTCCTCAGAGATGGGAGGAGCACATTGGCGGCGGTGTTGTTTATACTCCGCCCGATTACTTATTCCTATTCACCGAGCCAGAGCTGGCGGGCGGCGTGTTATGTGCCACGTTTTGTTTCCCATTGGGCGTACCGCTCAGCTGGGGAGTAGGAGATTTCATAAAAAGAAAGTTTGAGTGGAGAGCACACCTTTTCCTTCACATACAGTTATCTTAGACCATCTACTAGTATAATAGTTTGCACAAAAATACTCTACACTCTTTCTAGGTTGTTGCTATTTTTTTTTTTTTTTTTTTTGACTTCTCATCATATTGTGCATTCAACTAATATACACTATTTGTGTGTTTATTATTATGTTTTATAGTATTATTTCGTATAATATTGGGTAACACAATTAGAGTCACTAGTATAGTATATTATTGGGGTTTATAGCAGTTTGTGGTCTAATAGTATCATGCTTTATGAGTGGTGTTCTATGTAGTGATGATTAGGCAATAAAATATGCTTTTGGTTTATTATAATAAAATATACTTTGCTCTACTGCTGTAGTGCAAAAACATGGTGAACCGTTGAATAAAAAGTATTGATGGAAGAAGTGAAGAAGAAGGAAGAAGAAGAAGAAGAAGAAGAAGAAGAAGAAGAAGAAGTTAATAAATAATAATAATAAAGAAGAATAAAGAAGAAGAAGAAGAAGGAAGGTTAAAGGTACAGAAGAAGAAGAAGAAGTTATTGAAGAAGAAGAAGAAGAAGAAGAAGGAAAGCAAATAGTTAGAAGAAGAAGAAGAAGGAAGAAGAAGAAGAAGAAGGAAGAAAGTCAAAGAAGAATATTAGAAGGCAAATAAAGAAGAAATAACAGAAGTTAGATGGTGAAGGTAAGGAAGGCAAAGAAGGCTAAAGAAGAAGTTAAAGGAAGAAGAATAGTTAAAGAAGAAGAAGAAATAAAGAAGAATAAAGAAGAATAAGCAAGAAGAAGGAATAGCCAGGGGCTAGAAGAAGGCCAAAGGAAGAAGAAGAAGAAGAAGAAGGAAGAAGGAAGAAGAAGAAAGGAACAAGAAGGAAGAAGAAGAAGAAGAAGAAGAAGAAGGAAGAAGAAGAAGAAGAAGAAGAAGAAGAAGAATAGAAGAAGGAAGAAGAAGAAGAAGAAGAAGAAGAAGAAGAAGAAGAAGAAGAAGAAGAAGAAGAAGAAGTAAGAGGAAGAATTGTGGAGGGAATGAACAGTGAGACAATGTAAAGCCTCCGGGATGGCGGCAGCGTTTCTGTTATTAATATATAATAAGACAATAGGAAAATATGTTGTTGTCTCTACCTGTATTATTACCTTTGCGATAGCATGGTTCAATTTTGGGAGGACATAGGAAGGAGCAGGAGGTTAGGAAGGAGCAGGAGGTTAGGAAGGGATTTGTAGTGGGAGAGATAGTGTCTGTGATCCTCGGGTCACCACTCCTCGGATTGTGTCAGTTCAAGTTTAGAAGCTCCAACAACTTTCCCTGAATACGAATTGGCAACCTTTCGATTTACAACAGGTACCTACTTACTGCTACAGTAGGTAGGTGAACAGGGACCAAGGGGGCTAGGAAGAGTGTCCAAACAACTTGCTCCTGCCTGCCTGTGTGATGTAGTCGTGGCCAGAATTAGGTTAGGATACAGACATATCTGGCTAGTTAGTAACGCTGTACCCATACCGGAACACTCAGCATGTAAACTTGGTGATACACCTTTAAAGCACTACTATATTATTGAATGGGACACTGTCAAAGACTTCAGGCCACCTCACTTATTGTATCTTGAACTATGTCATTACTTCATTGAGGACATTACATTCTTGCTCTTTATCCCAAATTGGCTAGCCCACACTGGTAAATGTGTACTGTACTGTCAATGAATCTGATGTATTTCTTTGTGTATGAACCTGACTGAAAATAAGGTCGCCTCCCTTGCTGCTGCTGCTAAAGCTGCTTCTGCGCCCTTCTAAGTCCCGTTTAAGTCCCCCACCCCAGGCCCCCGCAGTACCCCTTCACATCTACACCATTCAAAAACATTTTCACTCTATTTCCACAATACTATGCTAATTACACGTAAAATAGAGTGTTATCCTGCAAAACGTTGATGTCGTATATTTCTCTCTTTAAGTGATATCCTGTGGCTCCGAAAGGAGCCTGTTTGGTTAGGTTGTCTTGTGTGAACGAACCTTGGGTTCTTATTTCTTCTCTGTCTTCTTGGGGAGGAGCACAGCTTGGATGTTAGGAAGGACACCCCCTTGGGCAATGGTGACTCCAGACAGGAGCTTGTTCAGCTCCTCGTCATTGCGAATGGCAAGCTGAAGATGACGCGGGATAATGCGGGTCTTCTTGTTGTCGCGGGCGGCGTTACCGGCCAGCTCGAGCACTTCTGCTGCCAGGTACTCCATGACGGCTGCAAGGTACACAGGTGCACCTGCACCAACACGCCCAGCATAGTTGCCTTTACGCAAGAGACGGTGGATCCTACCCACGGGGAACTGGAGTCCGGCCCTGCTAGAACGGGACTTTGACTTGCCCTTCACCTTGCCTCCCTTGCCGCGTCCTGACATGTTGCTGCTGCTGCTTTTCGTGATAGGAGTTAAATTTCCGCCCGCCACCTTGGTCTTTTATACCAAGCTCAGGATCAGGCCAGGTGGCTGTCTCGCGGACCCAACCAATGTAAGAGAGCCGTAGCTGCAGCCAGTCTGATCCTGAGCGGCCCGCTCGGTATATAAGGAAAAGTTAGTCGGGCCAGTTTTCAATCAATCAGTCTGCTCCTGAGCGTCCCGCTGAACGGACGTCTTTCTAGACCGCTCACTGCAAAGCCAGCCAGCCTATCTCTTACTTTCGACAAACTGCACTATAACTTCAACATCAACCTCATTACCATCACTTCACACAACCGGGAAGCTCGTTCCAGACAACGCCCTTTCTGTGCCTCCCTACTGATCAGGGGTGACTCCTGATCAGAGGCGGCCCTGACTGGGAGATCTGTAACGGTTTTCCGTAGCGGACTCGGGCCGCGATCCCACTGGTGCACTTGCACCCTTGGCTATTTCTCCTTGATCTTCCTTCTTTTTCGCTCTGGCCTGGGGACCTGCACCCTAGAGGTGTATTCGTCCTTGGGTCCCCCCTGTAACTGTTCACCTCCACGGTAGGAGATTGTGAACACGAAAGGGGGTAGGAGCAGAACCCCCCCCCCCTCCGCCGAGCCTTCCTGGGAAACCGTGATCGTGCGTGTTCCACCTAGGAAGGGGGTCGCAATCCTTAATCCTCCACCCTTCCCCTAATAGGTACACTTTAAGCTCACGTCTATAAGTGAGCACATCACCAACAATAGGGATATAGGCTCCCCTAACGGGGCTTCTGGGTGAGTGACACAGGAACCACTCCACGACCACTCGACCAGCAAGTGGCGGTGGGGAGTGCTGTAATTCCTGTGTTTAGGTTGCTCGCCTGGAATAGGTAGGGTGCCGGTAAAAAAACTACAACAAGACTGATGCCACGGAAAACGAATTAAGCAATGACTAGGACAACTGGAAACAGGATACGGGTACGCTCCCTCTTGGGGGGCGTATCCGAAAAACGCAAGGAGGAACTGGGCATACTACTGTGTGCCCAGCTAAACATCAAATTCGCCGCGCTAATCGAAACAAAGGACTCCTACATAGTCCTTTGCCTCGAAGAAAAAGATGTAGATAACATGCTGTCTGTTGAATCAACAAAGAAATTAGAAGAACAAGGGTTCGAAATTGTAATACCACCACAACTACGAGCCAAAAAATCCATAGTAATTAAAAGGGTTGATAAGGACATACTGGTACAATCACCAAGGAATATTGCCAATAATATAGAAGAAAAGAACACATGGGCCAGAGTTGAAGAGGTTGTGCTAATGCCTGGTGCCCCTACCATGATGAAGGTCAGGTTTGCAGAGATCTCCATGGCACAAAAAGCCCTAGAGAATGGACTCTGTATTTCCCACTACCATCTCACAAAGTATCAAATTGAGCAGGAGGAATTTTTTACAATAACACCGTGCTGGAACTGTTATAAATATAATCATCTAGCCATAAATTGTCCACTAAAGGACAAGAAGATCTGCTCCGAATGTGCATCAGAGGGCCATACTTTCAGAGAATGCTGCAACAAAGATAACCCCAAATGCCTGAACTGTGATGGGGAACACCGAACACTAGCAGCGCGTTGTCCCATAAGGAAAGACATAATCAAAAACCTGAGAGAAAAAGAAAGGACAAATAAGAAGATTGAAACAGACCCCAACAAAACATACGCAGCAATCGCAAAGCTACAAGACACCACTACCAAAGTCCTAAATAAAACTAAAGAAAATCCCATCATGCAACCGACATACCTCAATCTAAGTGAAGGATTACCTTTCACAATCCTAGCAAGTATCATCCATGCACACCTTAACAACATTGCAGAACCAGGAAGCTTCGGAAAAACGATCAGAGAAATGTTTGCTGCAAACAATCTACCGGAGGTGAATTTTCCGGACGACGCCCCCTCAACAGAGATATTTAAAATTGTCACAGAGAGTAGCCTGGGAGTAACAAAAGCACAGAAGCACATAACTAAACTAGACACAGAAGAAACCATCATGGAAACAGACCCTATCACCCAAGCAGTCACACCACACCACACCACATCACGCCGCAAATCATCAGGTTCTACAACTCAGCAAGCAGAGAAATTAAAACCTGCAAAAGCTGACCCAACCAAACCGAAAACTAGTAAAGAATCCCTACCTGGCCTTCGTGCCCCCCCACCCTCATCAAGTGATGTGCAACCAGAAGAATTAGGCAACGAAATCGGCATCCGATTCTACTCAGTTAACACACCACCTA
>NW_024737101.1:10000-177941 GCF_018991925.1 Homarus americanus | reverse complement strand
AGTATAACAGCAACAACAACAACCGGCCTCGATATAACAGCAACAACAGCCGACTCGATATACAACAACAACAACCGGCTCCATATAACAGCAACAACAACCGGCCTCGATATAGCAACAACAGCAACAACCGGCCTCGTCTCTTAACAGCAACCAACCGGCCTCGATATAACAGCAACAACAAACCGGCCCTCCGTATAACAGCAACAACCAGCCCTCAGTATAACAACAACAACAACCGGCCCTGTATAACAGCAACCAACCAGCCCTCAGTATAGCAACAACAACAACCAGCCTCATCTGTAACAACAGCAACAACCAGCCTGTATCAAGCAACAACAACAACCAGCCTCCAGTATAACAACAACAACAACCGCCCTCAGATACAACAACAGCACCAACACCGGCCTCGGTATAGCGCCAGCAACCGGCCTCGATATAGCAGCAGCGGCAGCCGGCCTCATTCCAACAGCCTCCAGTAAACACTCTATAGCAGCAGCAGCCAGCCTCGATATAACAGCAGCCGGCCTGTATACGCAGCAACAGCCGGCCTCATCACGCCGTTCCACAGCCCGAACAGCCAGCCTCAATATCGCCAACCAACAACCAGCCTCGATATAACAACAACAGCAACAACCGGCCTCGTATAACAACAACCCGGCTCCATATAACAACAGCAAAGCCGGCCTCGTATAACCAGCAACAGCCAGCCCCTCGATATAACAACAACAACAACCAACCGGCCCTCGTATAACAACAACAACAACCAGCCTCGTATAACAACAACAAAACCGCCTCGTAAACCAGCCGGCCTCGTATAACAACAGCAACAACCAGCCTCGTATAACAACAACAGCGGCTATTAGCAACAGCCCGGCCTCCAGTATAACAGCAACAACAACCAGCCTCATATAACAACAACAACCAGCCTGCCTCATAACAGCGACAGCCGGCCTCGTATAACAGCACCCTCTATAAAAAATGTGCCAACCAGCAACCGGCCTCGTATAACAACAACACCAGCTCTTGCAGCAACAACAACCCGCTCATCAACAACAACAACCAGCCTCATATAGCAACAACAACAGCCCATCAACAACAACAAGCTGGCCTCCAGAGAGGTATAACAACAGCAACAACCAGCCTCCAGTATAACAATAACAACAACCAGCCCTCGGTATAACAACAACAAAACCAATATCTGATATAACAACAACAATAACCAGCCTCAGTATAACCAACGACTTGGCAACAACCGGCCTCCAGTATAACAACAACGTAACCAGCCTCGGTATAACCAACAACAAAACCACGGCCTCCGGTATAACAACAACAACCGGCCTCGGTATAACAACAGCAACAACCAGCCTCCGGTATAACAACAACCGCGAAAACCGGCCTCCGGTATAAGCAGCAACAGCAACAACCGGCTATCCCCGGTATAACAACAACAGCAAGCCGGCTATCGGTGTAACAGCAAGCAACAACCGTATCGGTATAACAACAGCAACAACCGGCCTCGGTGTAACAACAACGGCAACCATCCTCCGGTATAACAACAAAACAACAACAACCAGCCTCGGTATAACAACAACAACAACAACCAGCCTCCGGTATAACAACAACAAAACCGGCTATCGGTATAACAACAACAGCAACAACCGGCCTCCAGTATAACAACAAGCAACAACCGTATCGTATAAACAACAACAACAACCAGCGCGGTATAACAGCAAGCAACAATAGCCTCCGGTATCGCGTAACAACAACCAACCTCCGGTATATAGCCAACAACAACAACCGGCCTCAGTATAACCTTAATATAACAACCAGCCTCGGTATGTAGCAAGCAACAACCCAAAGCCTCCGGTATAACAACCAGCAAAAAACCAATATCAGTGTAACAACGAAAAGCAACAACCGGCCTCCGGTATAACCCAACAGCAAAAACCAGCCTCGGTGTAACAACAACAACAATATTTATCCCGGTATAACAACAACAACAACAACTGGCACTCATTATAACAACAACAACAACCAGCTCCAGTGTAACAACAACAAAAACCAGCCTCAGTATAACAACAACAACGACCAGCCTCCAGTACGCCAACAACAACCAGCCTCGGTATAACAACAACAACAACAACCAGCCTCCAGTATAACAACAACAACCAGCCTCCGGTAGCAACAGCAAAAAACCGGCCTCCAGTATAACAACAACAGCAACCAACCTCCGGTATAACAACAACAACAACCAGCCTCCGGTATAACAACAACAACCAGCCTCCCGGTATAACAACAACAAGAACCGGCCTCCAGTATAACAACAACAACAACCAGCCTCAATAAACAACAAAAAACAACAACCAACCTCCGGTTAATAGAAACCAACAACAATAGCAAGAGCAACAACAGCAACAACATCCAGCCTCCAATATCACAACAACAACAACAGCAACCAGCCTCCAGTTTAGCACCACCACCACCACCACCAACAACAACAACAACCAGCCTCCAGTATCACAACAATAACAACAACAGCAACAACCTAAGCGCCAGTGTCACAGCAATAACAACAACAACAACAACCAGCCTCCAGTATCACAGCAATAACAACAACAACAACAACAACCGGCCTCCCATTATCACAACAATAACTAGCAACAACAACAACCAGCCTCCGGTATCACAGCAATAGCAACAACAACAACAACCGGCCTCGAGAGTATCACAGCAATATGCCAACAACAACAACCAGCCTCCAGTATCACAGCAATAACAACAACAACAACAACCAGCCTCTGAAGTATCACAACAACAACAACAACAACAACCAACCAGCCTCCAGTATCCCATAACAGCAACAACAACAACTTCAGCACTCCATTATAGTGTTAACTGTTAAACTAAATTCGGGAAGAGTTTGTCTTCCAACTACCTTAACTCAATCAGCAAGGTCTGCTGCCCGCCACCACCGCTACCACTATTGGCCCATCAACTACACCTGAACAACCAACACAATGTATTATTATTATTTCAACATATCGTCATCAACAACCATGTATCATCCTGCAGTGTTTATTGCGCGTATATCTACCATCATCCTTAGCCGAATAATTTATCATCGCAATCTTTAGGAGTTATAAATGTATTACCATCAACACTGCCACAACTACAATCTCAACCATTATAGGCGTCTACCTTCATCACCTGCACTAACAGCTCTTTTCCATTATCTTTATCACCACCTCTTAACATATACCCCATTATCTTTATCACTACCTCTGCCTTATCACCCACTGACACCATTACAGCCACCTTTATCACCACCACTGCCACTGATACCAACTCAGCCTTCACTACCACTGACACCACCTCAGCCTTCATCACCACTGATACTACTACAACTACCACTACCATCACTTAAATCAACTACCTAAAAAACCTCCCTAGCAGATCACCTAAAAACCAGCTCGTGTTAACTAGAAAATCGTATATCATATTCCAGGCTATTTGTTAATCTGAGCGTGACAGACCACACACGCCCCGAGCTGTAGAACTCCTCGGTATCACCAATATGACCATTCAGACACACGTACAAGAGAGTGATAATCCCTTGCCATCTCCTCCGCAGGTTCGCGATATCAGGTGTTGATATTCCGTCGTTCTAATTGGAGGATTTGGGAATGCGCGTGATCCGTCATTGCTTGCGTCAATGCGGCCGTCCAGGTCTTGCGAACATTATCACGAACAGCTAGAGAGGAATTTTAATTCATATTAGTGTGTGGATATAATCACAACAAGATCTTTCACGAGTTCGATAATTAGTTTTTTTGTGTCATTATCGTATTGAATTATGATATGCCTGGACTTTGGTGTGGCGCGACAGAGGAGTTTTCTACTTATTGTGACAAACTTATAGTGTACAGTATGGTGAATGAGGTGTAGAACCACAAGACAGTTATGGTGTACATGGCGGGCATGTGTTGTGGTGTAGGTCCTGGGTGTTGGCTGTTACCAGAGGCGGGTAAGTTGGTCAATTCTGTGAGTGTGGATGTGTGGATGTGGACGTGTTTTAATAATAATAATAATAATAATTAACGGTTTATTGAAAGAGCTTGGCAGCCAGAAGGCTGAAAATATACAGTTACATATTTGGGGAATGGGTTACGAATTACAAATAATATACAAGTAACATAAGTGACACAAATAAGACATATAATAACTTAGATGGGGATCAGCTCAAACTACAGTTCATTTCAACATAGTGACAGTGCAAGGAGCAGTGTTTACTGGAGTGAATACACTGATTTATTACATGTTATTGATAATTTTTACAATGGTTGGGACTGGGCTGTTCTTATAGCGATCAGTTCGTGCACGTATGGGCTGGATGCGGTTGTGGTGTCGAACAGCAATTCTCGGACAGGGGATCTCAGGTGGTAGTAGGAGCCGGTGTCGGGGATGGTGTAAAACTTCTTACCAAATTTGCAGATGAGGTCGTGGTGATGGTCAGTGAGAGTCAAGGGTCAGTGTGTTGAGCGCTTCTTGATATGTGGAGTAGGAAGGGGAAGAATAATCTTGCATGCCCTCTTTTGCACTTTCTAGGTGTTTACGTTGTGTGGCATTTAGGGAGGAAGACCAGGTGGGGGAGGCATAGGTGAGCTTGGGAGTATGAATGTTGTGTATACACTGGGGAGCTCGTGCAGGAACTCCGAGGACTTGAGTCGGCGGAGCAGGTGGAGACGGAAACTGGAGGATTTGACAACTTCACTGACGTGTGGTTTCCAATTTAGTTTGTTGTCTATGGTGACGCCGAGGAGCTTCGTGGAATCTACAACCTGGAGTGTGTTCGGACCTAGGGTAATGGAAGGACCTGTTACGATCATCCTAAAACAGTGATTTATCTGTTAATTATCTTAAAAATAGTTTACCTGTTGTCATTATCTTAAACCAGTGACAAAGCTATTATCATTATCTTAAAACCGTAATATAACTATTATCATAATCTTAAAACAGTTATGTTTCTTCTAACATTATTAATATCAGTATACCGCACACCGCTGAGGCTTACCTATATTTGCCTTTAAAAAATTCTTGGTCGAGTAGCACTCGAGTGAGGAGGAGATCCATCATGGATATGAGGACCAGTCATTCTCCTCAAGTGTAACCTCAACAGATTTAAACTTTCGCTCCTTCAAACGAACCTTCTGAACATCAGTATATTTTTTTTAAGTTGTGTGTGCGTGCGTCCGTGCGTCCGTGAGTGCGTGCGTGCGTGCGTTAAAGATCAACAGTAAAGTCATCCAAAAGCTGATTTTTGGTCACTGAGGTCAACCACCCAGTGAGGAATATCACAGTTCAACGTATTTGGGAGAGCCTCACAAACGCGTTGAACTGTTGACTTCGAACTGTACACCTCAGTTTCCTGAGATATGTTGTATCAGGTCATTTGCTGTGTTTGTTCAGGCTCAGTCTTACGCTAAGTTTACAGGTAGGTCAGACATCATGCAGTCGGTTGTTATCTTTGTAATATTAAAAAGTAGAAGAAATATTAGCAGAAGTTGCAGTAATACAACAGTGTAGAAATAGTAAAAGTAGAAACTGTTTTGTAATATAATCTGAGATTTCATCTAACATAAAATAAATGTGTACCAGTAGTGAACATATTTCTATTTTTTCTTCCATTTTCCCAAACTCAATTTTGATACATGATGAAAACCGACTGGAATTACTTTCTTCGCTTGGTCAGCCAGCTGACGTTTGATGTTAGTAGTGATGTAGAGAACATATCGAGGGGCGTGACCAGCCGTTATTTACTGTGGTTTAAACTTATTCATATGTATCACAAACTGTCTGATGAGAGACCATTGAACGAACTGCAAGTGTCAGTCTCTCATATATTACACAGGATTTTTAGTTATAAAATTAGCGTGAGAGGAATGGCTTATAAGACGAGATCGCTAACACACACACACACAGTCAAGAAATGTGTTGCATGCTGGGTTAATGCTGCGTTAATACGACAGTGTTGCCACTAAGATTCTCAGGATGGGGTAAGTGGGCAGTAAACGGTGGAAAGGGTGACGGCAGGGCTGAAAATTACGTCATTAAAAAAGTATGCGTCTTAGTGGGAAACCACTCAGCTCTCTTCTTTTCCTCTTAAAAGCCTCAACAAGCCACTGTTAGGTGATTAGTATGTTGAAGACGATTACTACTCGGTAGAATGTGTGTGAAATGGATCCAAGACAGTTGTCGCAGGAGCAAGAAGATATGTGTGTGGTGTACAAGGCATTTTCTCTCTCTCACCCCGCCTCCTTTTCTTCCTTGCTTGTTTTTTAATTCACTATTTCACGATAGAGGCAACTAACTGTCTATTAATTATCCCGAGTCTTAATGTCTTCAGAACGGTTCCAGTAGTACTGTTTTTTGTGATATTAAATACGGGCGTGAAGTTAGGGGCTGGTCGGGGTGAGGACGCCGCCAGAGAGACTCGAGGACTACTGCTGCTATGTTGTGCTGTTTACAAGTTTACTTCATGATTCTGTTAACATTTCACCTGAGCTGTTACACCACTGGTCTTCCTGTTTATACCTATTCAGGTAGATTTGATGTCAATAATGAAAACATTAATAAGTGTTTCTCATTCTTATATGATGAAAAAACCTTTAATTGTTTGCGTTAAGATTAACTTCACATCATATATCAGTCAGTGGAGTACGTGATGCAAGTCATGTAGAAAGTATTAATCTCGGACTGCCCATCACTCAACAGATTCTCCTCCCGCCACCAAAACTCTGGTTTAACTCCTGGGAGCTGTGAGTGTGCGAACAATTTGTGGGATTAATAAATAAATATATATTAATTTTTCAGGAAAAATAGCGGAACTCTTTTATAAAATATTGTCTTGTACAGAAAATATATATTTATAGCCAACTATTGAGTTGTAATAAAACTATATATGATTTCATGTTTTGGATTTGCATTTTAATTACCGAAAATATTGGCTGGTTATTGACCCGGACCAAAGCTTCATACATCAATCACAGTACCTCGTTTAATAACAAGATATACATATATACAATAAACGTAATACACCGTCAGATATTTCTAGTTTTGAGACACAACAGCTCTACACAACAGCTCTACACAACAGCACTACACAACAGCTCTACACAACAGCTCTACACAACAGCACTACACAACAACACTACCCATCAGCTCTACACAACAGCTCTACACAACAGCACTACACAACAGCACTACCCATCAGCTCTACACAACAGCACTACACAACAGCTCTACACAACAGCTCTACACAACAGCACTACCCATCAGCTCTACACAACAGCTCTACACAACAGCTCTACACAACAGCTCTACACACGAAGGCAACAATACCAGCCCCAGTATTTTGCATAGTCAGGTATAACTCTTAGAATTTCAGAGATAAAAATGAATAATCTTCATCGAGAAGTATTCATCATTACCTTTGTTGAAGTATGTTAACCTGAGTTGTGTACCGCCATGACGGCCTTCGTGAATACATCATTATTTACACGTTGTCATGTGTGTGTGGGGGGGGAGGGTGAAGCGTACAACTGTGACTTCTTAATAGAAGGGAAAGAGAGAGGAGGGAGGAAGGAGGGCGGGAGAAAACAGAGAGGGGAGAGAGAGGGAAAGAGAGGGATAAACTGAGAAAACAGATCAAGAAGTACAAAGAAAAACAAGAGGAAGTATTCAGAGGGACCTGTACTTCTATCATGTCATTATCTTCTATCTATGGAAATTCTCCTAGAAAAATTATTAATTATACACTAGTCACCGAGAGAAAAGATTACAGTCGACCAAAACTGTTATGACTTCAAATACAAAATAATCGTCAAAGAATGATACGAGTTCGGAGCCGATGATTCTTACACTGCGAGACCAAAACTGTTACGAACCTCATATCATTTGACGCTCAGAGTAACCTCAGTCATTATTCATGCCTTTATTGTATTTATTTTTATCAATTTTTTTTCACATTAAATTCTGGAGCCTAAAGGAATCAGTTTTTAGTTTTCTAGTTCCATTTCTGGGGGATGTTAAGGTATTGGTCGTAGTATCAAAGCTGAAATATCATAAAGACTATTATTTATTTTTTTATTTTATTGAGTCTGTAAGGCCATGGGAATTAAAGGTTCTTCTGAAATGAAAGGATGTTAAGTTAAGGCCTTGGTGTCCATGTGATGTTGTCAGTACTTTTTTCTCCAGAGAGAGAGAGCGCACTGCAGCTATGTAGTCTGCAGGTTCATCCTCCTGGGTACAGTCTTATTAATAAGCCTCTCACATTTATTAGTCTTGTACGCCCGGGACGGTTGTGTACAGGAGTTTGAAGACCTGGGATAATACGTAATGAACAAAAAATTTAATGATTAAATGCATAACACAAATAGATGAATTAATGTAATGAAGAAATACATGAAATATCTCGTAATGAAAATGAATTAAGTAGCAATTTATCAAAGGATATGAATAGACATATGAACTGATAAATTAATGAAAGACGCTTATTTACGAAATGATTGCGTTTTTAAATAGGAAATCCGTGAAATCACTAATCTTTTAGAAGGGAGATATGTTCCTGCAAAAAAAAATCAACATGTAATATCTCTCGTAAATCCTTTTCAGTGTGAACATTGTATGAAAAAGAAATATTCAAACTAACATGAAAAATAGAAATTCACCCAGTCACAGAGGATGAATGATGCAGGGACACAGGTATTACAGGCACATCCTCTCCCGGTGGTAAAATATCGCTTAAGTGGTCGTCCACCAGATACTTCAGAGAGTTCCCCCAAGAGACGGTGTTAATAAAACTTTGTCTCCAAAATATTCCCAACTGCTGCTGTTACTTAAGACTTATAAAGTTAGTGATCAAGTTAGTGCATTACTCATTTTTCAAGGGAGTTTAGGATGAAGGACAGTCTTTCACCTTAGCCAGCTTCTTCTGTGTATGATGAATTAATCTTTTGAGTGCAATGATCTTAACTCTTTGAGTTCAATAACAAAGGCCCTTGAGTAAGATAACTTAATTCTTTTATACCGCGATCGACATCTGTCGTGTTCCCCATCTGTCGTGTTCCCCTTCTGCCGTGTTCCCCATCTGCCGTGTTCCCCGTCTGTCGTGTTCCCCATCTGCCGTTCCCCATCTGCCGTGTTCCCGCTCTGCCGTGTTCCCGTCTGCCGTGTTCCCTCTGCCGTGTCCCTCTGCCGTGTTCCCACTCGCCGTGATCTGTCGTGTTCCCCATCTGCCGTTCCCCATCTGCCGTGTTCCCGTCTGCCGTGTTCCCCATCTGCCGTCCCCCCTCTGCCGTGTTCTGCCGTGCCCCCTGCCGTGTTCCCCATCTGCCGTGATCTGTCGTGTTCCCCATCTGCCGTGTTCCCATCTGCCGTGTTCCCATCTGCCGTTCCCCATCTGCCGTGTTCCCCATCTGCCGTGTTCCCCATCTGCCGTGTTCCCCATCTGCCGTGTTCCCCATCTGTCGTTCCCCATCTGCCGTGTTCCCATCTGTCGTGTTCCCATCTGTCGTGTTCCCCATCTGCCGCGTCCTCATCTGCCGTTCCCCATCTGCCGTGTTCCCCATCTGTCTTGTTCCCCATGCATTTTACCCCATCTGCCGTTTCCCCATCTGCCGTGTTCCCATCTGTCGTGCCCCATCTGCCGTGTTCCCATGTGCATTTTACCCCATCTGTCGATCCCCATCTGCCGTGTTCCCATCTGTCGTGTTCCCCATCTGCCGTTCCCCATCTGCCGTGATCCCCATCTGCCGTGATCCCCATCTGCCGTGTTCCATCTGCCGTGATCCCCATCTGCCGGATCCCATCTGCCGCCCCATCTGTCGTGATCCCCATCTGCCGTGTTCCCCATCTGTCGTGATCCCCATCTGCCGTTCCCCATCTGCCGTGATCCCATCTGCCGTGATCCCCATCTGCCGTGCTCCCCATCTGTCGTGATCCCCATCTGCCGTGATCCCATCTGCCGTGTTCTCCATCTGCCTGATCCCATCTGCCGTGATCCCATCTGCCGTGCTCCCCATCTGTCGTGATCCCCATCTGCCGTGTTCCCCATCTGTCGTGATCCCCATCTGCCGTGTTCCCCATCTGTCGTGATCCCCATCTGCCGTGTTTCCCATCTGCCGTGTTCCCCAGCTGGTCTTCGCTCATCTAATTTCCACAGATGGTCTCCAGTCTTTTTATCTTTCACGTTGGGCCGTGTGTGTCTCTCTCACTCTGTCTCTCACTGTGAGATATTGCCTTCTCTTCACTTCTTCCTTCGTGGTGATGTTGCCGTCTCGTCTCGCTCTCTTAGGCCAGTATATCATGAAACCATTTTTCTTGTCATGTTGACACCTTACATTATTTTCTTATTATTTTTATTAATTTATGTTATCTCTTATTATTTTATATTGTTCTTTATTACTTATGGCTCCTTATATCTTTATTGTCCTTATTACTTTATTTTGCTATTTATTCCTTATTTATCTTTATTAGTTTATTACGTAATATTACTTATCATACGTTATATATTACTGACCTGCTCGATACCATTATTACTGGAGTCTGGCTAAGACAGTGGTTCTCAACCTGGGGGCCTTGGCCCCCAAGGGAGCCACGGCAAGAATTTTGGGGAGCCACGGCGAGCTGTTATAAACTGTACGTTTCCATATAATGTTGGGAATCTGAATTACACAAAACTTGTATTACTTATTTTGACTTGGCAGAAGAGAATTTTCATTCTTTTTTTGTCATTTTGTTTAATCATAACGACAATCCAATTTTAATATTTACAGACTCTGGTGCTATTTTTTTTTTTACGGATTATTTAAGATTTTCACAGGTCCAGTCCCTGTCTGTGTGACAGGCGCTGGACCGAGCTGCTGATCTGACTTGTTCAGTACGTGTCCGTGTGTCATCCCTTTGCAAGTGGTGATAGGACCGAATGATCTGTCTGGCCTGGGATACCATCACGAAAACAGTGGAGTGTATTGTCTCTGAACCATATATTGTGTTTCAGCTTGACTCAACCATAATATACTCCGTAATTGGTGTTACTTATTTTGTTTCATAACTCATGTGGTCGCTGCTTTACGTGGGTGAAATATTTGTACACTTCCTTTATTAATTATTTTCTTATTTATTGGTGCCACTATTCTTCTCATTCTTCCAAGTTGGGCAGTGCTTGTCAAAGGAGGCGTGTTCTTGCTTATGGAAGTACACTTCAGCTTGCTAGCTTGAGTGTGAATGTTTACCTGTGTGCATGTTTGTGTATGACTGTATGTGTGCTTTATGTGTGAGTGCATGGGCGTATTATCTATTTGGATGTGTGTGTGTGTTTGCCATTCTAACTTTTGTCCTATTTATCTGTCCTTCTTTATCATTCTTTAGTCTTTATCACCTGTCTGTTTGTCTGTTCTGGGAGATAATGAAGGAGGCCACGAGGATGTTGAAAATTCCTCAAGGGGGAATGGAGTGAAAAAGGTTGAGAACCACTGGGCTAAGAGAAGTATTGTCTGTGGGCTAGGAGTTACACGTCCCAGAAGCTATTGGTAGTCTTGGTGAAGTCTACATACAGATAGATGAACTCCGTGATTACACTCCCCCCAGGCAACCAGCAGCATTAGTATAGGCGACTTACGGGTAGATGATCTGTGAAGGAAGTGGAAAGAATGTCAAGAAAACACGAAACACTGGTAACTGAAGAACTTCCGTTATTGCATTGAAGTGAGTTGAACGAATATAACATTGGCAATCAATAAGGTAAGAAAATAATAGTGAAAAGACGGATTACGATGTATCAACCAATCAGCAGCTTGATTGACTTGCTACAATAGTTATATCACACTAATTATATTTCATAGAGAAGAGTTGAATGGGATATACAACAGAATTTCCTCGAATTTCATCGAATCCCACTGATCAACGGCTGTATATCAGGTGCTCTTCGAAGAATTAAAATGAATTTTTTGAACAAATAATATACTGTATCTCCGATCGAGAACCACTGAACCATGAATTGTGGTGAGACCTATTGCTATATTGAGTCATGCATGCTGTATTACCCTCCGTTATAAAGTCATAGTATTTATTCCTTGTTGCAATTTCTCCTTTGTAATATTTTTTTTCTTTTACACAACCCTTCGGGAATATTTTACATACATTTTTAAAACATGGTCTAATAATTATACGACTGGTCAGGAGGCAATAACTCGCAATGTTGCGTGTTGTTGTCTTTAATCTGAGATATGACTCACCTACACAGTAACAGTGAGTCCTCCTGTAACACTTCTCTTTACTGAACAGTTTCCATCAGAGAGCGTTATGGTAATCATGGTTTTTGTTGAATTAAAAATGGAGTACGGTTCGTGTTGATCTTCAAATACTACTTTTTGCTGCAAAAATATAACCTCCAACCTCCCCTTTTTGCCTTACCTTCACCATTTTATTACCGAAAAATCCTAATCCAAAAATAGCTACCCTAGCTGAGTTAGTTAAACCGCAGCAGACTTATGCGGCAGTCTGCGACTGTTGTTGGTTTAAGGGCGGAAGATTTGTTCCCCTGAGACACAGCAAAGTAGACCTGAACTAGGATAAAGAAATAGGCAACACCTAAACCAGGCCACGGCGTAACTTCTGGGTTGCTGCTTCTGTTCTCATAACACCTCAACCAGTCTGGTGTAGAAGCACTTTGTGCTAGGTCCCATCTTACCCGATATTGGGAACATCAGAGAAGTGAAATTGCCCTGGTCTATGTTCTGAATTCTCTCTCCATTCTTTCTGTTCTTTTAGTTTTCGTTTTTCCCGTGTGCAGCTTCGAGAGACAGGTCTCAGTGGCTTGCGGCCGTCATAGGATCGAATATTCTGATCCAGAATCCTCTAACACACTGACGTCCACCCGGGCTTCGTTGGTTGTGTCATGTGGATAAAACGCTCGCCGTCCAGTCGGAGAAGGGTCGGTTTCACAGTGACGTCGCGGCATATCTCTTTCAACATATTTGCTGTAAGGTCCCTTACTTCATCGTGCTTCATGCAAACGAAACCTCCTTTCTTGTACACCATTGTTGATGTCGTAGGATGAGCATTGAGGAACCCATCTCTTCTGCTACTTCTACTTTTCTCTTCAAGATCTCTGGCAGTTGTTGCATCAATTGTTGATGGTTTTCGCTGTGTGTGTGATGCCGCTCTGTCGTAATGGAATGTTGAAATTTGAAAATTTTATCTTCTTGTTTTAAAGACGATCACTCCTCCAGACACTTTACAACCGTATTATAAACATTGTCTCTGTTCATACCTCAGTTGGACGAATTGTACCATTTCCCAGGTACACACAAGACTTACCTCCTCCTCCTCCCTCCCCCCTCATTTCCTTCCTCCTCCTCATTTTCTTCCTCTTCCTGTAACTCTTCCAGCTGTAAACTTGGTAAATTAGGTTTCCTTTTCATAAATGTAAACTTCATAAGAACTACATTACAAGGATAAACTAAAGAAAGTAAATTTCCGTTGAAGTGCCAGATGTTGTAGTGATGGTGTCTGAAGAGTGCCAGTTGTTGTGGTGATGGTGGTGGAGGAGTGCCAGTTATTGTGGTGATGGTGGTGGAGGAGTGCCAGTTGTTGTGGTGATGGTGGTGGAGGAGTGCCAGTTATTGTGGTGATGGTGGTGGAGGAGTGCCAATTGTTGTGGTGATGGTGGTGGAGTGCCAGTTGTTGTGGTGATGGTGGTGGAGGAGCCAGATGTTGTGGTGATGGTGGTGGAGGAGTGCCAGTTGTTGTGGTGATGGTGGTGGAGGAGTGCCAGTTGTTGTGGTGATGGTGGAGGAGTGCCAGTTGTTGTGGTGATGGTGGTGGAGGAGTGCCAGTTGTTGTGGTGATGGTGATGGAGGAGTGCCAGTTGTTGTGGTGATGGTGGTGGAGGAGTGCCAGTTGTTGTGGTGATGGTGGTGGAGGAGTGCCAGTTTTGTGGTGATGGTTGGAGGCGTTCCAGATGTTGTGGTGATGGTGGTTGAGGATTGCCAATTTTGTGGAAATGGTGGTGGAGAAGTGTCATATGTTGTGGAGGTGGAGGAGTGCCAGATGTTGTGGTGATGGTGTTGGAGGAGTGCCAGTTGTTGTGGTGATGGTGGTGGAGGAGTACCAGTTGTTGTGGTGATGGAGGTGGAGGAGTGCCAGATGTTGTGGTGGTGGTGTTGGAGGAGTGCTAGATGTTGTGGCAATGGTGGTGGAGGAGCTAGTTGTTGTGGTGATGGTGGTGAGGAGGCCAGATGTTGTGGTGATGGATGGAGGAGGCCAGTTGTTGTGGTGATGGTGGTGGTGGAGTGCCAGTTGTTGTGGTGATGGTGATGGAGGAGTGCCAGTTGTTGTGGTAATGGTGGTGGAGGAGTGCTAGATGTTGTGGTAATGGTGGAAGGAGCTAGTTGTTGTGGTGATGGTGGTGGAGGAGTGCCAGATGTTGTGGTGATGGTGGTAGGAGTGCCAGATGTTGTGGTGATGGTGGTGGAGGAGTGCTAGTTGTTGTGGTGATGGTGGTGGAGGAGTGCCAGATGTTGTGGTGATGGAGTTGGAAGAGTGCTAGATGTTGTGGTAATGGTGGTGGAGGAGTGCTAGTTGTTGTGGTAATGGTGGTGGAGGAGTGCCAGTTGTTGTGGTGATGGTGGTGGAGTGCCAGTTGTTGTGGTGATGGTGATGGAGGAGTGCCAGTTGTTGTGGTAATGGTGGTGGAGGAGTGCCAGTTGTTGTGGCAATGGTGGGGAGGAGTGCTAGTTGTTGTGGTGATGGTGGTGGAGGAGTGCCAGATGTTGTGGTGATGGTGGTGGTGGAGTGCCAGATGTTGTGGTGATGGTGGTGGTGGAGTGCCAGATGTTGTGGTGATGGTGGTGGAGGAGTGCTAGTGTTGTGGTGATGGTGGTGGTGGAGTGCCAGTTGTTGTGGTGATGGTGGTGGTGGAGTGCCATGTTGTGGTGATGGTGGTGGAGGAGTGCCAGTTGTTGTGGTGATGGTGGGTGGAGTGCCAGATGTTGTGGTGATGGTGGTGGAGGAGTGCCAGATGTTGTGGTGATGGTGGTGGAGGAGTGCCAGTTGTTGGTGTGATGGTGGTGGAGGCCATTGTTGTGGTGATGGTGGTGGAGAAGTGCCAGTTGTTGTGGTGATGGTGGTGGTGGAGTGCCAGATGTTGTGGTGATGGTGGTGGAGGAGTGCCAGTTGTTGTGGTGATGGTGGTGGTGGAGTGCAGATGTTGTGGTGATGGTGGTGGAGTGCCAGTTGTTGTGGTGATGGTGGTGGTGGAGTGCCAGTTGTTGTGGTGATGGTGGTGGAGGTGCGATGTTGTGGTAATGGTGGTGGAGGAGGCCAGTTATTGTGGTGATGGTGGTGAGGAGTGCCAGATGTTGTGGTAATGGTGGTGGAGGAGTGCCAGTTGTTGTGGTGATGGTGGTGGTGGAGTGCCAGTTGTTGTGGTGATGGTGGTGGAGGAGTGCCAGTTGTTGTGGTGATGGTGGTGGAGGAGTGCCAGTTGTTGTGGTGATGGTGGTGGAGGAGTGCCAGTTGTTGTGGTGATGGTGGTGGAGGAGTGCCAGATGTTGTAATGGTGGTGGAGGAGTGTCAGTTGTTGTGGTGGTGGGTGCCAAGGTTGTGGTGATGGTGGAGGAGTGCCAGTTGTTGTGGTGATAGAACATCATAGAAAATGAGTCTGCAAAGCCGGTTGGAGTGCATGGCAGCTCCTGTGGTGGAGGCGTGCCAGATGTTGTGGTGATGGTGGTGTTGAAGTGCCAGTTGTTGTGGTGATGGTGGTGGAGGAGTGCCAGTTGTTGTGGTGATGGTGGTGGAGGAGTGCCAGTTGTTGTGGTGATGGTGGTGGAGGAGTGCCAGTTGTTGTGGTGATGGTGGTGGAGGAGTGCCATAGTTGTGGTGATGGTGGTGGAGGAGTGCCAGTTGTTGTGGTGATGGTGGTGGAGGAGTGCCAGATGTTGTGGTGGTGACGGTGCCAGTTGTTGTGGTGATGGTGGTGGAGGAGTGCCAGTTGTTGTGGTGATGGTGGTGGAGGAGTGCCAGTTGTTGTGGTGATGGTGGTGGAGGAGTGCCAGTTGTTGTGGTGATGGTGGTGGAGAAGTGTCAGATGTTGTGGTGGTGGAGGAGTGCCAGATGTTGTGGTGATGGTGGTGGAGGAGTGCCAGTTGTGATAGTGGTGGAGGAGTGCCATTGTTGTGGTGATGGTGGTGGAGGAGTGCCAGTTGTTGTGGTGATGGTGGTGAGAGTGCCAGATGTTGCACCAACTCAATGTGTGTTTCCACTCGCAACAAAAAGTATCGGTGCATACTGTAGTGTGAACAATTTGAGACCAGTGACGATAGGTATTGGGAAAGGCGAGTTGTTCCAGCCGTATGTTGGCAGCCCTGATTGTCAGCCATAAGGCAACACCTAGTGGAGGGGGGGGGGGAGTTATGAGGATCCACTTACCAACCTTCCCGACATATCACAGTGTATATGTATCGTTTCGGAACTCGTCGATCTCACCCTGCACCGATACTTGTTGGTGCAAGTGTACATGTGTGCACACTTGGACTGGGGAACAGTCCTATAAGCGTGATAGAGACAGTTTGAGGACACCTGGGTAAGTATATTAAGGTCGGAGGAGACTTCGGTATATTTAAAAATACAATATTATGTATGTTTCTGGTATTCTGTCACAACCCCAGACAGTAGAGCTGTTTAGCCGATCCACGTATGTAATAATAATAATAATAATAATAATAATAATAATAATAATAATAATAATAATAATAATTAAGTTTTATTGAAAGAGCACGGCAGCCTGAAGGCTGAAAATATACAGTTACATAATTGGGGAATGGGTCACTTGATTGACAAGTAATATACAAGTAACATAAGTGATACAAATATGATATATAATAACTAGGTGGGGAGAAGGTCATACTACAGGGCATTTCAACATAGTGACAGTGCAAAAAGGTAGGATTGGCTGGGAATGAATACACTGGTTGATTATGAGTAGGTGATAATTTTTTTATAATGGTTGGTATTGTGTGTGTGTGTGTGTGTGTGCGTGCGTGCGTGCGTGCGTGCGTTCGCGTGCGTGCGAGTGTGTGAGTGCGTGAGCGTGTGTGGTCGGGCGTGCGTGTGTGTAACCTTAAACATTTGACGCTGTCTTCTTTTCTATGGATATATACCTGGTCTTCTCTTCATGACAGAATCTCACACTACTTCCATTTACTTCATCTATCTTCAACACTTTACACATTGTTTGTCTGTCTATTCTATGATATACCTTTTTGTAAGTCTATAAATGCTTCAAATTAATTCTTTCCTCCTCCAGAAACTTTTCACCCATGTTCTTTCATCCAAACACTTGATCCATACACCTCCCATTTCTTTAACCTACACTATAGTACTCTTCCCTACATAATGTATACAGTCTCTCGTTTTGTTACAAAATTTTTTCAAGAATAACTCGACCATATACTTTCCCTTGGTGTACTAAACAAATTTATTCATGTATAATTTTTACATTAATTCTTGTCCTCTTTATTTATATATTCCTTTCATAACATATTGAGTGCAGTTAGATAACGAAATCTATCTATATATAATATATACTAACCTAAAATCCTCGCTTAAAGATCTTGGTCCTTAAAGCGCAGTCACACATTATAACATCAACAGTTACTTGACTTATGTTTCAAGTTAAGTTACAAATTGATCATAAATTACTTCACGACCTCCATCTGTAACACTTTGGCACATCCCCGTTCACTGTATCGTCTCTCTTACTCCCATATATCTCTCGTGCAATCTTACCTCCTAAGGTCTCATTCAACCTCCACTGCTACCTCATACTTTCATTCAACCTCCGGTACCTCATTATACTCAACCCTCCATCACCATTTCAAACTCTCATTCAACCTCCTCATACTCTCATTCAACCTCTATTTCCTCCTCGTACTCAACCTCCTCTATCTGATGGTTCGACGAACATTCTTTCAGCTTTAACCTTGATTAACACTTGATACCTCAGATCAACACAGGACCTCCTTCCTTACGAACCATAACCACTTATGCGATGAAAATCTATGGGTTTTGAGGGCTCAGTCTACCTCTGGACCTACTCTCTCTTGTGACCGATTTAGAATTTTGGGGAATTTATTTTAGGTAAAGTTATTTTTGGGATACGTTTTGTTTTAGGGATAAGTTAATTTTTTTTAGGAATAAATTTTACTTCTGAAGGATACATTCTATTTTAGGCATAATTCTTTGTGTTTTGGGGGGATATTTTTTATTTTAGGAATGTTTTTTAGGAATAAGATTTTGTTTTTTGGGAATGAGTTTTATTTTTGAAGGTGTAAATTTTGTTTTCGGAGTGAGATTTAAAGGATTAGTTCTTTTTAGGGTTTACTTTTGTTTGGGGCATATTTTTTAGGGATAACTTTAGATTAATTCTGACAGGTTTTATTCTATATTTGGGATTTGTTCTTCTTACATGGATGAAACGTATTTATTGTTTGGAAGAAGTTTTGTTTTGAGGATAAGATTTACTTGTCGGAACAACCTCTTGTTGAGAAATAAATTACGAATGTTTAGGAGGAAAAATTACCTTCTGGGAAATAAATTTTTCCTGGAGAAAATTTTCTTTCTTATTGATCGATTTTGCTTTTGAGAAAAAATTTGCTTGCGGGATTATATTTTGCTTTCACAATAGAAATAATTAATGGGAATAGATTTTCCTCTTGTGTCAACTAATTGTGGAAGTCTCCTTTCAGAGGGTCCGACCTTCACCTTTCCACCAGTTCTTTCACCGTGTTCAACGACATTTTCCTCCCTCCATACATCTTCAATACGCGCTTTAACCCCCATCTATTCACCCTGTCAGGCGCTTTCTTTGGGTCAATACGTTGCGTACACAATCACCCCCTCTTCTTCCTCCTCCTCCTCCTCCTCCTCCTGCTTACTCAAAAGTTTTCACCACCTTTTCATGTTCCTCCTCATTCTCCTCTTCCTATTACTGCTCTCTACTCCTCCTCCCCCTCCTCTTTCAGGCCACCTGACTTATTGTATCATGAACTTTGTAATTACTACATTGCATCAGGGGTGCTTGAGGACATTCTTGCTGTTTATCCCAAATTTGCTAGCCCACAATGATTAGTCTTCAATTAGAATATGACGTCCAATGTATATGAACCACTGTCCTGCATGGCAGTGAACAGTGACATCACCCTACTTGAATCTGACCTATATATACTGCTAATGAATATGATGTATTCTTTGTGTATGAACCTCTGCCCTACGTGGCAATGAGTAGTGATACCACCCTCAGTGTCAAGACCTGACTGAATTTCTCAGAATCGGCAAACTTTACTCCAAGCATTGTTAATATAGATGTTAAACTAAAAAGTAACCTCCTCCTCCCTGCGCTGGCTGTGTGGTCGAGAGAAAGGTCGAGACTTGGATGGTATTATGGTCGACCTTGTGGTAAGATGTTCGTGAAACTCTCAGGCACTCTGATGGATCCCGTGTTCCTTCTGTATCTGCCCCGACACACACACACACACACACACACACACACACACACACACACACACACACACAGACACACACACGGTTCGACACTTGATATCCGTCCGATCTACTCCCCCTCCTCCTCTCCTGATCTCCACCCACTTCCTCTTCCTTCCCACTCTCTACTCACTTCTCAGGCCCGTCCTCCACCCATTACCACTTCTCTACCGCTCACCCTCCACCCACGACTCTTTCTCCTATGCCCCACCTCCGCCCCTCCTCTTCTCTTTTTGAATCTTCCTCGATTAGAATCCTCGGCTCTTTCTCCTCTCTCCTTCCTTCCTTCCTCTCCTCTCACCCAGCTATACACCCTGTACGTGGTCCTCATACACCAGCTAGACATCCTGTACGTGGTCCTCATACACCAGCTATACACCCTGTACGTGGTCCTCATACACCAGCTATACACCCTGTACGTGGTCCTCATACATCAGCTATACACCCTGTACGTGGTCCTCATACACCAGCTAGACATCCTGTACGTGGTCCTCATACACCAGCTATACACCCTGTACGTGGTCCTCATACACCAGCTATACACCCTGTACGTGCTTATACATTATTTAGGCCGACTGTGTCCGCCAAAGTCCGCTTTACTCAGGACCTTATTCTCAGCCGCTGCTCACATAAAGACTTCCTTAGGAGCAGCCATTTTGTAAGGCCATATCACGCGGACGACCACTTCTACTAACTACCATAGCAATCACACACACTCTCACGTCCACCTCCACAAACGACTATTAACACATTTTCACGACCACCTATACCACGACCACTAAGACTTAAACTCAGCTTCTCACGGAAGAACTATTGCTAATTTATTCATGTTATTATTCAGTTGTGTTTTTTTCTTCTCTTTAATGTGTATCTGTGTTTTTCTTCGTTCATATTGTTTCGTTATTTATGTTAACACGAAATCTTATAGATGAGAAAATCTAAGTGTGTGTGTGTGTGTGTGTGTGTGTGTGTGTGTGTGTGTGTGTGTGTGATTGTGACAAAAGCTTCTTACTGTAACAGTATAATACAGTAATGGGGAACACATAATATATCTACCCTACCAACTGAGTAAATGTAAGGTGACTGTTACCGTTGTATAACAAATATTTGTGAAACTCTCATATGTAACAACCTTTCTGGGTTGTCACCACTTGTAACAGTCACTTGTGAAGCATGTTACCTTATATTCTAGACGTATTAAATATAGATCAAAGTTTATTGGATTTTCAGTTGTGAAATCCAATATGTTCCTTTCTTTCGTTAATTATAAAAGGGTTTCTATGTACACTTTCAAAAAGGGATAATCACCGTAACTTAATCACTGTAGCTATGAGTGTTACATTAGGACGGAGGAGATCTTAAAGTAGCTCTGCTAAATACGTCCGATTGATGTGAGACTGGGAGTGACGTTGAGTGGACACCCTCGAGGGAGAGCGGAATATATTCGACGTCCTCCCTCGAGGAAAGACGGTGGCTGTCTTATGGTAGCTCTAAATAACGTCTTCATCTAGTGAGTGATATCAAACTACTGCCTGCAATAGGTGGCCAGGGAGCCGGTTACTTATGCCTTCGCTCAGCACTAAGTGAAGTGACTTCCCGTGGACACACTTTATCATGTGCTCTGAACATGAACCTCATAGCTAGTGGAAAGTTACAGGGAATGATAGTAATACAAGTCTAATGTAATTAACCCACATTTATATAAATACTTCTGCAATAAGACAGGGGCTAATACATGTGTGTGTGTGTGTGTGTGTGTGTGTGTGTGTGTGTGTGTGTGTGTGTGTCATTACCCTGAAGCATAACACAGCAACAGAGTGAGGACTGTCAGTGGTTGGGCCCACCTGTATTTACCTCACCATCTCTCACTTTCACAAAGAGCCTTTACATTTTCTTTTGCCCTTGAACTAACAACATACATCTAAATATCTCATTTCCTCCACAATGGCGTCGAAATGACACCGAGACTTTGCTATAAGCCACAAGCACTCCCGTGACACAGTTAAGGGAAAAAGATATATACCGATCAACGAAACTTGGTAAAATCTTTCCCTCGCGATTTAAGGTCGCAATCCATCACTCATCTTAATATAAACTTCAGCCAAATTGATATTTTTGCGGGATACAGACTGGCAAATGGAGCAGAGTTCTCGTCCTGATTTTTGTTTGTTTGGCTAAGTTAGGGGTAATTTAGGTTAAGTTAGTTTAGGTAGGTTAAGTTAGGGGTAAGTTAGTTTAAGTTTGGGAAGGGAAGGTTAAATTATGTGTAAGTTAGGTTAGCTTTTTGGGTTAGGAGTAGACTCGGTTAGGTTAGGTGAAATTAGGGCTGGTTAGATTGGATTTGATTAGGTTAAGTTAGGCTAGATAAAGTTAAGAATGGGTAGGTTAGGTTAAGATAGATAAAGGCAGGTTTGCTCTGTTTAAATTGGGTTAAAGTAGGCTTAATCAGGTAATCTTAGGTTAGCTTGAATTTAGTGTGAGAGATGGAATTAGGTTAGGTTAGCGTTGGCAAGGTTAATTTAAATAGGTCAAGATGTGTTAGATTGAGATAAGTTAAATTCAGAAAGTTTAGGTTAAGATATATCAACTTAAGATAGGTTAAGAAATCATATTAGGTTAAGATAGATTAAGATAGATAAAGTTGGGTCGAGGCACAAGAGGTCAGGAAAACCTTCATCCATAATATTATTAGTGTTCTGTCTTCACTCTTCTCTCCTCCCGGGCTAAAAAGTGTGGGAGAGGGAGAGAGATAATCAAGGGTACGGGTAACACAAAGAGAAAGTGGAGGGAAGGTAAAGAAAGAGTGTTATGCAAACAAACAGACAGATGGCAGGAAAGTGTAACAAGAGTGACTAGTTTTAATCAATTTGTGTATAAAGCATGCCTGAGTGGCCTTGTTGTCCTTCGTGTACAAGTCATACATAAGTGGCCACTGACCCTCTTTATCTTATTCATGAAATTTAACAACTTTATGGGCGGCAGGTTTCTCGTGGAGTTTTCATAAACATTATCAGTGTTAAATGTTACAGTGTCAACTATGGAACTGGTTTCGTTATAGCTGGCATCAACATAAGTATTCTGGTCCACGTGAAAACGGTTATTTAACAGCCATTTTCCAAGATCACATCAAGATATCAGACGAGTTTAATCGAGATAGGCCCTAACCCTTTGTAAGGCAGGGGTTTCTCTCAGCTGAATAAAATAGTCTGGCGTTACCCAGAATCAAATAGCTAAGTGTGCCATTACCTTACAATGGTTTAAAAATTGCCACTTTCTTTATGACATTTGTAGCCAAGACTTGTGGCCGTTTGGTCTGTGTTGTGCCGTAGTACAGTACTTGAGAGGCCTATTGTGGACCACCCGAAGTTAGCCCTTCCAGCTTATTTCACTTGGTAATTAAATACCTTAACACTTCCTCTGGAGGTTAGGTTAGATTAGATGTCTTCTATACATATTTTTCCCCTTGTAGTTTAAAGGTAATGGTGTACAGATCTTGGGTGTATCTTTACCTGAGTTTATATCTCTATGCTTCTCTCTCAACATCATCTTCCTTCTTCTTCCTCCTCCTCCTCATTTTCTTCATGCCTCGTCCTGTTCTTTCACATCATTAAATTCGTCCTGTTTTATTTGTGTTTCCCTTCCTCTTCTTCATCTTCATTGCTTCTTATCTTACCCTTCTTCCGTTTCCTCTTCTACCTTTATAGTTCTTTTCCTATGTTTTCTCCTTTCTTCTCTTTTTTTAATTTCCCTTCTTTGTTTTCTTCCTTTTTAGTACTTGTACTCATTTTCTTCCTCTTCATTTCCCTCTTCATATTCCTCTTCCTCCTCTTATTCTTCTTTCCTTTGTCCTTCATTTTTCGCTATTTTCACTAAAATGTTCTCATATTCAAATCTCTCTCTCTCTCTCTCTCTCTCTCTCTCTCTCTCTCTCTCTCTCTCACCTTTGGCACTATGTTCATGTTCTCTTCCTTTGGTCATTATCCATTTAATGGCTCTCTTCACGTTTCTTTATTCTCGCCATATTTTCTTTAATGTGTAGTCCGCTCGTGAATCTCTCTCTCTCTCTCTCTCTCTCTCTCTCTCTCTCTCTCTCTCTCTCTCTCTCTCTCTCTCTCTCTTTCCCTCGCCAGTTCTCCCATTCCCTTACCTTTTCTCTCTTTCCTTCTCTCCCATCTTTCTATCTATTCTTCCATAGTTATGATTTTTTATCTTCTTGTTTATTAATAGTTCTCTAGTTATTCTTTTTTCTGTTTCTCAATTTCTCTTACTATCTGATTTATTTACCTGTTATTATTTTCTTCTATATTTAGCTCTCTATTTCACCTGTTCATTCTTTCAACATTAAACTTTTTTATCCAGTTATTTCCGTCACTCTATCTTTCCTTTATTCTCACCTAATCATAATTTTATCATTCCTTTTCTGTCTCTCATTTATCTCTTCATTCCCCAATTTTGTTTTTGGTCTTTTCTTCTTTATTTTGTATTCTTGTCATTAGTCACACACACACACCTGAGGCTGTCAACCCACTCTCCCTCAGGTAGTATTTCATAGTTAATTACCTCTTTATTTCCTCATAAAAATTTTACTGCTAAAGAACCTTGTGTCTCCCTCCTTCACCTGAGCTGACTTATGGTTCATACTCAAGACTTCTGAGACCTGCCTTTTGTTGTTGTGTGTGTGTGTGTGTGTGTGTGTGTGTGTGTGTGTGTGTGTGTGTGTGTGTGTGTGTGTGTGTGTGTGTGTGTGTGTGTGTGTGTGTGTGTGTGTGTGTGTGTTCTTATATTGCTGTGCCTGTGTTCTATGTTTTTGTGTGTTAATTCAACCTAATCCCCTTTTTATTGTTTTTCGTTAATATTTTACTCTCTCTCTCTCTCTCTCTCTCTCTCTCTCTCTCTCTCTCTCTCTCTCTCTCTCTCTCTCTCTCTCTCTCTCTCTCTCTCTCTCTCTCTATATATATATATATATATATATATATAAATATATATATATATATATATATATATATATATATATATATATATATATATATATATATATATATATATATATATATATAGTATGTATGTTTGCATGTTTGTTTGTTTGCTTGCTTGCTCGTTTGTTTTGTATTTGTTTAATTACTTGCTTACTCCTTACTTACTAACTTACTTATTTTTATTTACATATATATATATATATATATATATATATATATATATATATATATATATATATATATATATATATATATATATATATATATATATATATATATATATATAATATATAATATATATACATATATATATATATATATATATATATATATATATATATATATATATATATATATATATATATATATATATATATATTATATATATATAATATCTTGATAAAATCACACGGGAAAATGGAAACAACGGAGCACCTTAGCTTTCGTCTTTATTCAAGACATCTTCCATTTTCCCGTGTGATTTTATCAAGATTTATCTTATCCACGTTTTCATTGTGGATTTACTTGAATATATATATATAATATATATATATATATATATATATATATATATATATATATATATATATATATATATATATATATATATATATATATATTAGTTCGTGATTTGATAAGTGGCAGGGCTGAATTTTACACTTTATTGGTTTTATTTTATTGTAGAAAAATATAGTTTCACAGGTACTGAGTTCAGTTGAGAGTATATTGTACCTTCTCTTCTACACTAAGGGAAGTGTCCTAGTGCACTTATATGGGAGAACACTTAAGTGAGTTGTTCACTGGGTCACAGGTGATATGATAGTCTCTCTCTCACCCAAGGGAGAGGGAGTTGTCATCGCTCCTCACAGGATCTTGTTGTTGAAAAGTGTTGACCCAGCTTGACCTCGCTCGCTCCATGGAGGAAATGTCAACCCACCAATTGATTCATACTCATGGAGGAATGACTTGGTGAATACATGGGTAACAGACATTGGGTATATATTTATATAATACAAATTGCTGTTAAATATTTACTTATTTATTTACTTACTTACTTGCTTACTTATTTATTTATTTACTTATTTAATTACTTATTTATTTATTTATTTACTCATTTATTTATTTATTTACTTATTTATTTATTTATTTAATGATTTACTTATTTATTTATTTATTTATTTACTTATTTATTTATTTATTTATTTACTTATTTACTTTTTTATTTGTTTATTTATTTACTTATTTATTTATTTACTTATTTATTTATTTGCTTATTTATTTATTTGTTTATTTATTTATTTGCTTATTTATTTATTTACTTCTTTATTGACTTACTTATTTATTTACTTACCTATTTACTTATTTGTTTATTTATTTATTTGCTTATTTATTTATTTACTTCTTTATTGACTTACTTATTTATTTACTTACCTATTTACTTATTTGTTTATTTATTTATTTGCTTATTTATTTATTTGCTTATTTATTTATTAGCTTATTTATTTACTTACTTCTTTATTTACTTACTTATTTATTTACTTACCTATTTACTTATTTATTTATTTATTTATTTATTTATTTACTTACTTACTTATTTACTTACCTAATAACTTACTTAGTTACTTACTTAGTTACTTAGTTTGTGACTTAGTTACTTACTTAGTTACTTACTTAGTTACTTAGTTTGTGACTTAGTTACTTACTTAATTACTTACTTACTTACTTAGTTACTTACTTATTTATTTATTTATTTATGTGTGGGTTATGCACGGTAAAAACAATGTAGGGAATAAAAGGGAATTATAGACAGAAAAAGATGGTATATTTACTGCCCAAAACTCACGTAACGTAACGTAGTGAGTCTGCACCCAACGGTCAGGGAGTCTCACACGTCTAACACTATGCCATACTCGGTTGTGTATGGTGATACCACCTATAGTGTTTGTGGTGCTGCTTTTTATAGCTTCCACGGTATAACTGAAAGACGTGTGAGGACTGTCTTGGCTGGTGTGTCACTGGACGGTGAGGGAGGATAAGCGGTGAACAAGATCAGTGTCGAGTTATTTTCATAAGGCTTCTCTTCTGTTTTCCATGTTTATGATTTATTAATGTGCTCTTCATTTTTAATTCTGATTTCCATTTGTATATTTTTTTCGGTTAATGCATTTAATTTTTTTCACATTTTCAGTCCAAGGTTTAAACTCACCTTGCCTAAGTGAGAGTTTAAACATGGAGCAAGAAAATATAATATTCCCTTTCCATCAACAAGGGTTTATAAGTAATCATATACCTTTCAAAGGGTTTGTCATCAGGTACACTAAAAAAAAAACTTTTCATACCACCATTTCTTCTTGCGTAAGAACTATAGAAATAGCAGTTAGAGCAACACAATATGATATACAAAATTCTGTATCTGGGTTTTTTAAAACACTGAAAACCATTCGTTTGAGTTTTAACTCGTGAATAATTATCATCATATATTTTCGCTAAGCCTCATCATTATAGAAGCATTACAATTAAACTTTTTCTTCAGTAATTCACATTTCTCAGGTGAATATAGCCATAAGTATCCTCTATTATTTATTCTAATAATTATTCAGTCACACAAACGGAGCCAGTAAGGAGAGAACAGCTTTAACATGGTATGACAAATTAACTCACTTTTTAATGCACTATAACAAATAAAATAATTTAAGTTAAAGAATTCCCTCGCTCTATTTTGTCGCAAAAAAAAGAACTCATAAAGTGGTACACGAGATCCGCCAATTCCACACAACTTTAATCATAACAATAACTTATTTCTGGAGCACTTCACGCAAGTCTACAGGTCGTCAGGTAGTAAATGTGATTTAATATTATTGTCTTTAGTTTGCATTTTTAAGTTAAGGAGTTAAGGTCTTAGGTTTCCACAACAATATTTTCACTAGCTCTTATTTAAATATTCAGAGTATTGCTGTCACTGTTCACTGCAAATTATCACTATAGTCTCGTTTTTTTTTAGCTGAGGGTACTATAGGCAAAGAAGGGGCGCTCCGCTCCCTTTCCAGCTCATTGGCTCATGCATAATCGAATCATGCATAATATTCGATTAATATTAATATAATGCAAATGAATCCATATATAAATGTTAAGGATACCCAATTCGGTCTCACTTAAAATGTTGAATTGAATGTGTGTACAGATATACCTGCATGAAGAAATTAATTTTCAAGATATGAGTGGAAAAAAAGTTTTAAATAAAAAATATTTACCGTCGAAGTCACTAACAAATTTATGCTTTAGGAGAACACATTCGCCACTACTTCTCTTTTCACTATTTATTAAGTATATAAAGATAAATGACACCAAACAAAGAAGCATTTAATAACAGTTACCATTTTGTACAGAATAGAATCAAGTTTAAACACCACATATTCACATAAAGGAGTTAAGACAAAAGTTATGGGGAGGTAGTGCGCTTGGTGGAAGAGCAACTCAGCTGAGCGTCAATTGAAATACAGGTAATTTTATTCAGGCTGTTCACTTTATATGTATCAAAGAGTGGAGAGAAATTTTGTTGTCAAAAGTCTCATCGAGAATTTATATAATTATGTAAGTGCATAAACAGATCCAAAGCGTGTATTAACGGGACATTTTACAGACCTCTCTCTCTCTCTCTCTCTCTTTTGATTTCGTTGAGATGGGAATATGTGAAACAAAATACAGGGTATTCTTGTGGGACAAATGTTAACCAAGACATTATTCTTATTGTACATCAAAATATAATTTCTACTTCATGTCAATCATAACATGTACAGTTAATGAACAATATTTCTGCATCCCTGGGGCTGACTGCCTTCACAACGATCACTGACCGAGTCCATGTTCATTTAGTAAGGTTGGTATCTCTGACTGCGTGATGCATTGTGTAACCAATACGATGCATTCTATAAATCACATATAGTTAATACAGATAAATTACCAGGAATACATATAAAACCCATAACTCATGAGTGTTGTTCAGAATTCTTGGTCCAGTGTGTCAGTCATATTGTATAACACCATAAAGGTGCAGAAAATTTTATTGTTAACTGTACACACACACACACACACACACTGAAGTACTTACTGTGGATGACGTGGACACCAAATGGATAAATTACACCAACACTACCACGGAAGCTCACCATCATTTCTTCCCCGAGAAGTCCGTCAAATCACACCCAGCTGACTTGCCCTGGATCATACCTCGGATCAAAAGACTTAAGCAGCAGAGAGACAGCGCCTTTTATCTCAATGACCATAACCGCTACAGGTCCCTTCGCAACCAAGTCATCCGAGAAATACGCACTGCAAATAACTCTCACTACCCAACCAAGTTGCAACATCTGAAGCAGATCAACATCAGTCAGTGGTATGGTAAGCTTAAAAAACTCTGTGGACTAAACAATAAGACACACCCCCTCCCCTTCCTTAGCCATCTCACTAATGTTGACTCAGCTGAGCAATCAAACAACCATTTCGCAACTATATGCCAGACGCTCCCCCAGCTTGACACAACCAGTCTCCCTGCTTACCTACCAGCCCTCTTTCCCACTGACTTAGTAGAAGAATTTGAAGTAGCAAAACGTCTGGACAAACTGCAGTTAAAGCACTCCACCACCCCCATTGACTTAACAATGAAACTCTACAAGGAGTTCTCCCGGAGCTAGCTAAACCCCTCTGCTCCATCATCAATGCTTCCACCAGCCAAGCAAGATGCCCAGCTGACTGGAAGACCTCATATGTATCACCAGTACCCAAGTCAACCAGCCCACAATCCTGAAATGAGCAACGACCAATTGCAATCACCCCAATACCCAGGTTAATCTGTGAAAGTTTCGTGTTTGACTGGGCCTATTCTGATATTGCAGGCTCCAGTGATCCTCCGCAATTTAGCAATATGAAAACTTCCTCCACCACTCACTGTCTTGTCAGCTTTCTTGACTACATATACCGCCATCTGGAAAAACGAAAAACGTCTGTGGCTGTCGTCTTCATTGACTTCACCAAAGCATTTGACCTAGTTAATAATTAATTAGTGAAAAGAGAAGTAGTGGCGAATGTGTTCTACGAAAGCGTAATTTCTTTGACTTCGACGGTAAATATTCGTTATTTCAAACATTTATTTTCCACTCACATCTTGAAAGTTAATGTTTTCAGGCAGTTATAGTCTTACAAACATTAAATTCGGCTTTAAAGTGAGCCAGAACTGGTCATCCTTAACAGTTATGTATGGACTTATTTGCGATAAATCAATATTAATTGAACATTAGCCAATGAGCTGCAATGGGGGCGTAGTATCGTCAGGGGAAAATACAATTGTAAGCCGGTATATCATCCTGAGGTTAACACATCACAGTCTGGACATATTACTCTGCTCGACCAAACACAAAGTCACTGTCAAGGTAAAAGATCAATTGGTTCAGAGATTGGAGCAGACATAGACACACATACTAACAGACAGACAAGAAAGAATACTTTACCGACCCAGGGTGATGATCGGTCAATAAACATTGGGAGAAAGGCTGCGGTAAAAATAAAAATAAAAATAAAAATACTAGAGTTATGTAAAACAGAAGTTAATATTCATGATTTACTGCCAATTAAATCCAAGACTTGAGTGGCAAAGAGAAGAGATCCAACACACACACACACACACACACACACACAGACACACACACACACACACACTCTCTCTCTCTCGAGCTGTAGAAATATAAAAGTACAAATTAATTTACGGTACCAACATCCAAACAGGCTGTTGTACCTTTCTAACTTACAACGACGCAGTTATCGGAGTTACGCCAGGCGGACGGTCTCCAGCTTCTGACTACAATGGGGTTCCTTTTTTGAGATGCGCAGGCTTATAAACTTTTGATACCATGTGTGGCTGTATTCTTTACCACTCATTGCTATCTGCTGCATCAAACTTCTACCTCTGCTGATACTGACGTGAAAACTCTCTCTCTCTCTCTCTCTCTCTCTCTCTCTTTCTTTTCGCCGACCCCCAAGACGGACAGATAACACCGTCCTCAACCAGAGAGTTTGCCTGGGGGAAACCCGAGCTTGGCGTGGTATGAGATTGACCCCAGAGGGAGATCCATCCCACACCACTTCCTCCTCTTCCTCACGTCGTCTTGTTAAGGTCTCCTGAAAAGGCTTGTTCATCGCCTTAAAATTCCTGACTAAAAGGAAAACAAAGGGAACAAACATTGAATTATGTAAGAGTTGGCAACACTGAATTGATGTCGGAGACCCTGAATAAAATGTTTTAGACCCTGAATTGATATTTGAGACCCTGAGCTTTTCTTGGAGAAACTGAATTGATGAATTGATGTTGGAGACCCTGAATTGATGTTGGAGAACCTTGAATTGATGTTGGAAACCTTGAATTGATGTTGGAGAACTTGAATTGATGTTGGAGAACTTGAATTGATGTTGGGGACACTGAATTAATGTTGGAGACCATGAATTGATGTTCGAGACCCTGTATTGATGTTGGAGACCCTGCATTCATGGCGAGACCCTGTATTGATGTAGGAGACCCTGCATGGATGGCGAGACCCTGCATTAATGTTGGAGACCCTGCATTGATGATGAGACCCTGAATTGATGTAGCAGACCCTGTTCGAGGCAGTGATATTCCACCGGTTACCACCTCATGTTCCAGGCATGAATATTTGTGTTCCACTTGGTAACATCTTTGTAACTAGTTGTGGAATGTCAGGTAATCCCATCTGCTAGTCACCTTTGTGTGCTAGCTGGTGAGTCTGTCGGTTATTACACTGATACTTGGATACTTGAAATACTGCTGAGTGTGCGTTGTAATTAATGGCGAATTAACCGATATTATGCAACTGTCCTTGTACGAGAGATTGTATTGTAGGCAGTAATTTACAGAGCTCCTTTAACACGTCTGTCGTGTGTGAGATACAGAGGTTAAGGCCACTGAGGGCTGGCCATTTGGTGATGACCTGTGTAAACCAGAGGTGCGCGAAGGACATAGGAATGTCATTTAGTACGTGAGAGGGAAGAGTAAATTATATAAATGATATCTGTAAATAACCCACATTTATATAAGTACTAATGTGGATATGTTGACAAAGGCTTTAACATTGCTTGGGCCACTTACCTGCCGAGTCCCACGAGATATACAGTAGTATCCATGTAGATATTACACGTATACCTAACCTTGTTATAATGAATGTGAGCTGTAGCTATGCTCATAAATCTATAACCTTTAAGTAGCTGGTGCTTGAGATTCGATAAGACTTGCCTCCAGTGCATTTCTAAAGTGTCATGTCAATATGACATAAAACTAGAATGCTGATAACAAAATTAGTTTGGTTGGTATCACAAAGATAGAATTACTTGGAAGCACAAAGATGACGACTTAGCAAAGTTTATTTGTTCAATGTCAAAATAATCTCATTTGTCTCAAATGGGAGTAGTTGCATATGCCATATATTAAACTTGTTGATAGTTAGCATTGGAATACGTACGGTACTATTGCAAAATCATGCATAAGCATAGCTTATAACAGAGTATGAGTTGAAAAGTAATCTCTTGGCTATCTGCAAAGCTTGAAAGATTTTACAAATAACTTGTGTGTTACATTCATGCGTTCTCCTAATTCGTAATATTTCCGAAATTCATTTGTCATGCCTGGGGTAAATTGTAGTTCCGCAAGTCATTTGTCGTGCTCAAAATAAATCATAGTATGTCAGGTACGACCATTATGGGACACTTAGCGGCACATTCCGTTAAGTGGTGCAGTGTGTCTTATCGGAGCTTAAAACTGTTTGACCGGAAGAGTAAACCTTGAGAGAGTGTCCCCTTTCCCCGATTCGAGAGCAACTCGAACATTCTAAGAGTGAATATAGTAACGTAATCCTATTATTGCTTCTTGCGTCTGGTATGTAATTCGAGTCTCTGGGCTAATACAATCCTACTTTGGAAGAAAACCAATCTTAGGGACCCAGTCGGTAATAACAATCCAACATATCATGGATGGATGTTTGAAAATGGAGAGTACTGTGGTATTATGGTGATCAAGTGCCATCTCAACTTAAACTTGTGCCATTTCAGTCGCATATTGACTTGGAATCTGATAATGAAATTGAATCTTTAGACGACGACGATGATGATGTTGATGATGCCTATGAATTATGAGTAACATAATGCCAAAGAATATATCATCATTGTGGCTGTGAATGATATAGTTTTCTTAAATTACATAACCTGCAATTTAGGTTTGGAAATGTTGTAATAGAATTATGTTTTGAATATAATTTTGTACACTGTGTGATATGGTCGAAGAGCTGATTTGTTTATAGTGTGTTTATAGTTTTGTTTTTAGTGTGTTTGACATGCACAAGTTAATTAAGAAAATAGCATGAAGTTGCAGAAGGGAAACGTAAAAAGCTGACTTATCCTTCATACTTTCCTATATTGTAATATGTAAGACAAATGAAAAGTTCTGCTGCAAAATATATTATTCATACTGTCAACTCTTGTATTTCAAGTTACACTGTAAATTATATAGTTTTCTTAAATTACATATGGCTTGCAATTTAGATTTGGGAAGGTTGTAATAGAATCTTAGAATTGGATGCAATCTTGTACAATGTGTGAAATGCTCAAAGAGCTTATTTGTTTTCAGGTATACTTTTGTTTATACTGTTATTGACACGAGTATGTTTTTCAAGAAAACAACATGTAATTATAGAAGAGAAAGGTAAAAGTCTGACTTATGTTTCATAACTTCGATATTATAATGTGAGAAATAAATGTAAACGTATGCTAGCGAATATATCATTTTTACTGTCAACTTCATTACTATTATTATTTCCTCATTCGACAGCTATAATTATAAAAACTAGATTAAAAACTATGTACACTGATGATGTAATGGCCCCTGTCTCATCAACAAAAGTATTATATAAATGGGTTATTTACATCTGATTTATATACAGATTCATCCCCTGTAATTTTCCACTACCTATGAGGAGGACATGAACTGAACACGTGAACGGTAGCTTCCAAGAGGGAGAAGCCCAAACGTCAGCATCTATGTAAGCGTGCACCAATGCGACGCCCTTAGTCAGTCACTCACACTAACTAATATTGAACGGACGTTGATTCACTTTTATATACATAAACGCCGTCCCTTTCTAATCACACTCATTAATAGTGGAACTTTTGGTTGATCTACATTCAGGAATTATATGCATAATACTTTTTTAAGAAAACAAGAACTTCAATTGGGTTTCGTTACTAAATGCTCCCATTAACTGAATCTTCCGTTAGGAGTAAAAAACGTACTGTCTTACTAACTTCTAACACTAAAATGGCTTATTCTAACACTCTACCCAATAATGCTACCACATCAACTAACCCTGATAATGTTGTTCATATAATGCAGCGTGGCGACTATGTTCGTAATTTTACGGGTCAGGATGATTTTCGAGTAGTGCATTTTATTCGTGCATGTGAAGACACCATGCGCACTGCAAGAATTACCAGTGATGAAGAGAAAAAGGCATTTGTGCGTTCCCACATTACGCAGGGATCATATGCTGGAAATCATTTAAATGCGTATGGTTTAACGGACCCTAGCTATGAGAAATTCAAGCGCACCCTCATTGGAATTTTTGGGGGCAGGTCCCAGTTGGGCCAATGGCAGTGGATATTGCTGGGAAAGTGCGCCAAGAGTATGGAAGCGACCTTCCGGAATTCAGATTGGTATGGCCAGGATAATAAGATGTACTGTACTCTGTGAGCTTATTTAGGCCTCACGGAGCTTGGCCGGTGGTGACCGAGCGATGTAATAGCCCCTGTCTCATCAACAGAAGTATTATATAAATGGGTTATTTACATCTGATTTATATTCAGATTTATCCCCTGTGATTTCCCACTTCCTATGAGGAGGACATGAACTGAACATGTAAAAGGTAGCTTCCAAGAGGGAGAAGCCCAAACGTCAGCATCTATGTAAGCGCGCACCAATGCTACGCCCTTAGTCAGTCACTCACACCAACTAATATCGAACAGACGTTGATTCACGTTTATATACATAAACGCCGTCCCTTTCTCATCACACTCATAAATAGTGGAACTTATGGTTGATCTACACTCAGGAATTATATACATATTACTTTTTTAATAAAACAAGAAACTTCAATTGGGTTTCGTTACTAAAAGCCAAATATATATTATATGTGTACCAACCTGGTTAACTGGGAATTAACCAGCGGAACAATATTATGAAAGCTGAAGTAGTGAATGATAAAAGAAAGCACTAAAATCAATGAAGAATTATTAAATAACTTCACTGGTACGAAGGTGGTGGGTAACGTTATGGAGAAGTAGTCAATCACTATATTGTTGTCTGACCTCAAGGTTGCTGGATTTTGTACTTATAGTGTCTTAAATTCTTAAGCCCATCATCACCGACTTCTTAAAATGGTTATAAAAAATCAAATTGAATACTAGCTTTTGAATGGAACTAGAATTGTTAAATCACCTCAACAGTAATGTCCAAATTGAACGGTCTTAAAATTAAAATACAGTGACCAGGACGTCTTAAAATGCTGATTCTTATTCAAGCTCAGTGTCCCGTATTGCATGAAGCAGTTTTTTTATTTGGTCATTAACTGGTGTCTGACTTAAACAATGGGAGCGACAATGGGGCGCCACCCCACCCAAACCCAGCGTCTATGACTCATAAGACTAGACAGTCCTTCCTTTCTAAGGCCAGTTCCTTCAGCCCCAGAGCTCAAACCTTTTGGTCATTGACTGTTGATATACCCCCCCCCCCCTTCACTCTCCCCCCAGGACGTACTATTAGTTGGAATACGAGTCATTGCGACTTTGTCTTGACATTACACATTTATCATGCATTATTTAACGTCTTACACACTTTCTGTGAATTGCAGTAGTCGTTGGTTTGTTAATACCCGTACATACATCTGTTGCTATGGCTAGAAAGTATTTCTCACTGTAAAACTGTTCAGATGAGTACTTCGTATATGCTTCTATCATTTTGTAACATGTGTTTCAACTCGAAGAGTTTACTCATGCAAAGTATATGAATACAATAGTAATTAATGTGAATTACTGACCGTTAAGGCTTGTGAGTATTAAATTATTATGCTTGATGTACACTGCTTACTAAACTCAACAGAAATGTCTGCAGGAATTTTCTCAAGTGATAATTGCTTCAGCTGTGAAGTGTCACTTTGATGAATGACTTGTAAAGGTATTTAATCAGTTTGCCAATTCATTCACAATAAGGTAATGTGATTATAGATTGTGTGATAATTAAGTGTTGACCTTTTAAGTAATTGTTACAGGGCATTTAATTATTAGTAACTTATCACGACGTGTACTGTGTGATGATTGTTTGTAAAATACCTACAGTATACTTGTAGGTATGATTGCAGCTTGGTATATGTCTCGGCCAGCTGATCCACTGTCTAGGTTACGGTCACGTGTTGAAACATGATACTTCAAAGATGGCTGTTTGTTATGACGTTTCAAAATGGCGTCGGTGATGACGTTACTGCTGTTGTTCACTCCCTGGGGAGATGAAGATGTGTATGTCTTAGTTATGTATGTCACATCCGCATCTGTATCCGAGGAGCATCCACATTAAAATCAAAATCCGCATTTGCATTGAAATCAACACCCTCATCCTCACCTCTGGAATGAGGATGTTGCGGATGTATAAAATTGTGTAAACCTTGCCTAAGTCGCTTGTATCTCTCTCTCTCTCTCTTATAAATTTACTCTCAACAAGTACAGAAACTTGGAGAATTAATTAAAATTTTATTTTTGCACTTGACATGTGGAATTTTATAAGCCAAACAGGATCAAGCGTGGTAACTGCAAACGCGACTGAGACAGTTACCATATAGTACTGAGTGTGAGTAGTAACTCTTGTGCTTCCCAGAGTGTACATTTCTTATGTTTGTAAAGAGTCTAAAGACATTATCAAGAATACTAATTTATTGGGATGTTTTGTGCAACAAAAAAAAAATAAATTCTAATTCTTGAATGTCTTACAAACATCGGAAATTTACATTACTGGAAGTGGAAAATTCACGAGAGGATCCGTCGACCCGTACTGGACCAGTACAGTAAGCCGTCGCAGTTACTGTAGACTGATTCAGTGGCAGTCTCAGTGGATGCTAATATTTATAATGAATGAATTAACAAAATCATTTTAATATTTTAAGGTTCAATTCAATTATCATATTTTATTGATTTACAGTATATCTAATGTATAAACAAACGTCCGTATCCGCGAGGATGTAAAAGTCGGACATCCGTATCGACAAGATATAAATGTTTGACATCCACATTTGCATTTGCAAGATGTAACAGTCTGATATCTGCTTCCGCAGACCTCTGAAATTTGACATCCTATACATGACTAGTATGTTTCGAGCACACACACATATACACTTGCTGTGAGTGCTGGTCTCTGCAGGTCAACTATGGTCAGATGAGCTGATTAAGCTGGTGTTGGTTGTAATCCGGATATGAGATGTTTTTTATATTGCCCCGGAGGGGGCTAGTTTATTGGGCACCCCCTTACATCCTGTGCAAGGTGAAGCAGAAGCGTTTACAGTGCCCATCTGGGAAGGATGCGGAGTTCATGCTTGCCTTTATGACTCATGTATTAAGGGCGTAAAAGCCTGAAGGGTCATGGGTTTTGTCAGCAAGTTACATAAAGTGACAGAATGATGAGTGTGTGGGGGGGAAATTTCCTGGTACAATTTATCTGTTTATGGCAAAGCGTGGCAGGTCCCTAATAATGTCAAGTGCCAGGCATTGGCAATATTGTGGGACATACCTTATAGTGTGATTGTGATGGCGTGTAGGTAGTGTCGGCTTCAAGGGGGACGTCGAGAGGTTGGTAGGGGACGTCCTTCTTGGCGTAGATAGTAGTCCACTAGCATGTCCGCAGGGTGGTCAGTTGATGTGGAGAACTGGAGTGGATGGGCCCCGGGTGCCGGCACGCCGGTGGGGGGCAGGGGGCCGGGGGTGGTGTCCTCGGGTCCATGAGCGCGCGGTGGGTGGACGGGGCAGCCGAGCACGGGGCAGGCTCAGG
This sequence comes from Homarus americanus, assembly GCF_018991925.1. Lineage (NCBI taxonomy): Eukaryota > Metazoa > Arthropoda > Malacostraca > Decapoda > Nephropidae > Homarus > Homarus americanus. The sequence goes on along the minus strand of NW_024737101.1, from coordinate 140,225 downwards.
CTCGGTGTGGACGCCAGCAGTGGTGCCAGGCAGCGGTGGAGTAGGCCATGAGCATGAGGGGCACACAGGGGGGGCTACCAGGTTGTGTCAAACCAGAAGAGGGGGGTAACTGGGCAGCAGCTGGAGGCAGGGATAGTCTGTGTGGGTTGGAGATGGCGGTACAGAGTGCATCAAAGAGTCTTTCAATGCAGTTGGTAAATTCGTATAAGAGGGATATGATCTGTGTCGTGTCACCGAAGGGGGGTTGTGGGGGGGCACTGGTGGGGGGCACAAGGTCTGACAGCGTCTGAGTAGAGACGGGGAGGAGGCCCAGTTGTAGTTGAGTTAGGAGACGGCCGGGACTGCTGTGTTGCAGCCAGGTGAGGCCGGGCAGGTGTTGTTGAAGAAGGCTCGGTAGGCTGGAGGAGAGGTTGAGATTGACACAGCCTTCAGGGAGGCTTTTCTCCTGGGACAGACGGACGTTTGGGGCATTGTCGTCAGCATTGTGCCAGCCACCACAATTACAACACCCCTATTGAGGTGGTCTTTGATTTTTTGGGCACAGATGGAGGAGTGATGGTTACGCGAACAGAAGCGACATCTGGGACGATCACGTCGGCAGCAGACGGTGAAGGTGTGACCCCAATGGGAGCAGATGACACAAAAAGCAGGCCCAGGGTGATATGGTTCAGCGTACAGTGGGGGGAGGACTGGGTGGGCCTCAACAGTGGTTGGGCACTCCCTTCCCTTCCATTTAACTATGACAGCTGCTTATGGGGTCTTCCCTCGGTAGTGTCGACGTATACTGAGTATACGTGGATTAAAGTTACGAGCATCTTCGACTTCAGCGTTTAGGGGGAACTGTTTAACTAGGATGTAGCAACATTCCGCTGCATCAGCAGGTGGAGGCACCAAGACATCCCCTTCAAATCCATCAGTACTGAGTGTTTCATAGACCTCGGGTGTCTGACACTTGATAAAGTTACGGTTCTTACCTTTTCGGAATTGAATGGTGAGACCGTGTTGTCTCCAATACTTTGTTGTCCAATTTTATCGGTCCTCAACGGTTTTCAGTGAGTCCTTGGGGAAGTGCAGATGCAATTTACTTGGTTGGTTGGCAGAGGGGAGGGTGTCGAGGGGAGAATCGCTGCCCTTGGCATTAGTGTTGTCACTCCGGGAAGTGTTTCCCATAGAAACATTACTGTTACTGTCACTATCACTGAGGCCTGAGTCTTGCAGGGTGTGGGATGCACTATGACCATCCGTCTCAGAAATGTCTGTATCCATGAGAGAGGGGACGCCTCTTCTGGGGCGCTTAGGGTTTGCTGGTCCTGCCTGGGGTCACACGGTCAGAGAGCTGGCAATGATGATGAGTTGACGTGTGAAAATAATCTTGTCACCATGGGGGAGTTTTTTGCGGTCTGGGCAGTAAGCACCTGGACGTTAACCCCCTGCCTTTACACCCCCCCCCCCTCGTATAGTCACCTCTACTTATAACAACAAGCCTCGGATCCCCCACCTACCCACTCACCTCTTACTCCTAACCCCCCCCTCACCCCTTACCGCCCTCTCTTTCCACTACCCATCAAGGTCCGCCCTCTCTTTCCACTACCCATCAAGGTCCGCCCTCTCTTTCCACTACCCATCAAGGTCCGCCCTCTCTTCGCCCCTTCCCCAGTCCCCAAGTATCACAAAATCTTCACTTTCTTCCCCTAAAATTCTAACCTCCTTACCACAACCATCCCTCCCTCCCCTCCCCTTCCACCTTTCCTTTCCTAAAATTCCTGTACCCATACACTTGAACACTATATTATTCAATTTGACACTGTCAAAGACTTCAGGCCACCTGGTTTATTGTATCATGAACTTTACAATTGTTACATTGAATCAGGGGTGTTTGAGGACATTCTTGCTGTTATCCCAAATTTGCTAGCCCACACTGATTAGTCTTCAATTAGAATATGACGTCCAATGTATATGAACCACTGTCCTGCATGGCAGTGAACAGCGACATCAACCCAATGAATCTGACCTATATATACTGCTGATGAATATCATGTATTTCTTTGTGTATGAACCTCTGTCCTGCGTGGCAGTGAGAAGTGATACCACCCTCAGTGTCAAGACCTGACTGAATTACTCAGAATAGGCAAACTGTACTCCAAGCTTTGTCAATATTTTTTTTTAACTGAAAGTAGTAGATGAGTGCGGTGGTGCCACTTGTTTCAAATAATTTAGAATTTTTCACTTAAGATGCCAAAGTTTTTACTTGTACTTTTGTAGTGCAAGCTTTTTGTATTTTTTTCTCTTGTAATGCAATTGTATGTAAACGTAATACAATTATCAACTCGTGTCTTAGTTTCGTGTTTAACTTAATTTTTTAAATCTTTTTTTTACAATATTTTTTTTAGGACACTGATATGTTCGAAAATATTACTTGCTACCACCTAATGTTCCAGGCATGGATATTTGTTATTCCACCTGGTAAAATCTTTGTAACTAGTTATGGAATGTCAGGTAATCCCATTTGCTAGACACCGTCGTGTGCAAGCTGGTGAGTCTGTCGGTTATTACACTGATACTTGGATACTTGAGGTACTGCTGAGTGTGCGTTGATTCATAAGTAGTAAGCACTGAGTTTATATAGGTATCCAAAATTTATAATAAAAAATGCAAAATTGAAAATAAAATAATAAATTAATGATGATAATAATAATAACACTGCAATAACAATAATAATAATAATAATAATAATAATAATAATAATAATAATAATAATAATAATAATAATAATAATAATAATAATAATAATAATAATAAATAGATAGAAAAATGAAAAAAAAAAGATCAAAAGTGAGACACAATATATGTATGTTGTGTTGTCAATAGTAAGAGAAACAATTGAGACCCTGCAATTGTGTGTAAACGAGGCAGAAAGTCAGTTCAGCAACCTGGGACTTGGTCACAATTTTCGTGATGCCATATGGCAGCAGGGTCTATCATTAGACAATGCATTATGCTTCCAATATCTTCCCAGGCGGTAGTACCTCCCTGTTTGATAGCTGCCTACTACCTACTACATGCAGTCGTTTCAGTGTACTTAATGTTCACACAAACACTATTTGGCTTTCTTATTTATTTTTGAAAATATATACACACTATGTTGTAATCAATGGCGAATTAACCGATATTAGTCAACTGTCCTTGTACGAGAGATTGTACTGTAGGCAGTAATTTACAGAGCTCCTTTAACACGTCTGTCGTGTGTGAGATACAGAGGTTAAGGCCACTGAGGGCTGGCCACTTGGTGAGGACCTGTGTAAATCTGAGGTGCGTGGAGAACATGTGGATGTCATCTAGCACGTGAGAAGGAAGTGATAGTAAATAGCCCACATATATAGAAGTACTAGTGTGGATATGTTGACAGAGGCTTGTACATTGCTCGGCCACTTACCTGCAGAGTCCCACGATGAATACAGTAGTATTTTAAGTAGATATTACACGTGTACCTAACCTTGGCTAAGCTGAATTGATGTTGGGGACCCTGAATTGATGTTGGAGACCCTGAATTGATGTTGGAGACCCTGAATTATTGTTGGATGCCCCGAATTGGTGTTGGGGAATCCATCACCATGATGGTGATGGTGGTGCTGGAGAACATTCACTTATGATGGAAATTAAGTGAACTGATGTTGAATTAAATGAAGAATATGAGCTTCCAAGTATCTTATTGAATCCTTGGCACCTAACATGCTCTACTATCCTGGACACACGTATATCTTAAGGATGATGTTATTCACCAGTGTTCTTTCTCATCGTCCGTATGTCCGTACCTTTGTTCACTCCATTCCTGTTTTTTAATCATCGTATGGTCAGTCTCTTATTGTTGATCTGGCAGTTGTGGGTATAGTTTTTTGGTCTGACAGTAAAAAGTTAGAACAATAGTTGACTGTAATTGGGGAAAAAGAAAGAAACATAGGGGAGAGAAATGCACACACACACACACACACACACACACACACAAAACGATGTCCGGATTTGACGTTCACTATATACATTATTTTTGTGATGTAGATTCCCGTCCGTTACGAATTTGTGTGGCGGCGGTAAGTGTGAATAGTGTGAAGAACTGGTGTCTTTTATTTAACTTTTTTTTCAATATATCACGCACACATAATGGCGTTGAATTTAGTTATGAAAACAATTATATATGTATATTTATGTATGTATATATGTATATATATGCATGTAAACAAAGAGAGAGATATTTACGTGTGAGAAATCGGATCGAGAAAGACATTTTTCCACAAGATTTTGTAATATCTCATTCAAGGAAATGTTACCTGTCTGTTGTCAGATGGAATATAAATATACAGTATATATACTCTACAGTATATGTTAGTGTGAAAATGGACGTCCGTAACCTATAAACCTGGGGTCGTTAGCTTATGTACACGTTCGTTATTAACCCTTAATTGGTGACCGCTTCAGCCCCTCAGGTGTAACAGTCATTAATTACCTCACCAGTTGCTAATTACTGTTCCAATTTACCTGTATTATTATTATAATTATTATATTATTATTATTATTATTATGATTATTATTATGATTATTATGATTATTATTATTATTATTATTATTATTATTATTATTATTATTATTATATATTTTTCTTTACTCGTAATCTAATCACACTGTTTACTTCTATTTCTACCTTCTCAACTATTTCTACACCAGAAGTGACCAAACAGCATGAATGAACAGTATTAGATGTATTGTAAGTGTTGGACTTTTCAGGGACGTGAAGGTCAATGTTATCAAAAGTTCTAAAATATATTTTTTCTCGCTAAAACTGTAGAATGAATCATCGTAAGAGGAAGGGACTTGTTTCATTAGATTCCTTAAAGAAGACCCAATCAAAAGTACCTTTCCACGTCTCTTTATGACGTGACCTTTCTCCTGTAAATTACGTCAGAGATGGTATGGGTGGCAAAAAACATGCTTAAATGTATCGTAAATCAAATAAGCTGTAGGAATTAACTATGGAGGCTCTTTGAGGTGCCACTGTGAGAAAGTTTTATTTTGATAGGTCAGACACACAAAATTTGCAATTTTTTAACATCATATCTTGGAAATTACTGGATACAAATATTTCATAGTTGGAAAGTAGAGACTCTGTAGGATCTTCGTTGGTTCATAAAATAAAACCGTGAGCGAACATTGAATGAGGTCAGGAACTTGGGGTTCCCGTTCCTCATATAAACAAATTCTACCCTTTTTATTAAGCACAAAGGAAGTTCATAATGGATTCATGCACAAACAGTGTATATAATTTACATACTAAACGACCTGCTACCTTTTAAAATGCTAAATTACCTGCACCTCCGTCATAATATTTTTACCTGCAGTCGCCAGCAGCGGGGCGTGGCGGGGAATATATTAATTCGAGAGAGGTGTATCTGTTGTGACTAGGGATTCTTATTCTCTCTCTCGCTCTCTCTACTCTGTTGACGAGTCTTGTAGATGTAGTGAATTACTCTGTGTTTTTATTATTTTCTCTCCCTCTTTCTTTTATACATGGAGGTAAGCGAAAATGAAAAAAGTGTTATTAGGTTACGTTGTGTTATGATGTATGGCTGAACCTCAACATCCAAAATTCTCAGCGCATATTCTGGATTATTACACAAACTTGTCTTCAACAAATACAGATCAGGGGAGAGATGCGTCTCCCATTTGCACGTGGAATATTATTTTTCATCTGTTATAGCGTAAGATATAATTACAATGTTATAGATGTAGTTTAGAATAAGAAAATTTAAGTTGGTTTCGTGAGGAAGATTGCAGGTGTACACTACCTAAAAAAATATTCTGCACCCTTGGCTCTGAAACCATCCGCAACGATCACAGCGACAGAATACGTGATGAGTGTTATCAGATTTCTCGGTCGAGTGTGTCATTGTATAACCTCATAAAGGTGCAGAATAATATTTTAGTGAGTGTATATTAAGACGCCGAAAATTTAATGAAGTCTTAAGGATTAGTCTCTTGTATTTCGTTTGTTCTTATCAACTGGAGGATAAGTTAAAAGGGAAACTCGTGAATATTGAGTTTTTCTTGTCGAAAATACAGTCATGCATGTATACAGGTATGTTTACAATGATTAAGAGGGGCTGACTAGTAGATGGATGTGAAGAGATGATCGTTACATATATATATATATATATATATATATATATATATATATATATATATATATATATATATATATATATATATATATATATATATATATATATATTGCAATGTACAGAGGTAGCTCAAGTAAACAATTTTCACCTGTGCGAGCCGGGATTTGAACCCGGGTCACCATTGTTAACAGTAGGACCATGCAACACCTGAATTACTCATGTTAATTCAAAAACTACATTATATTGATATACCCGTAACTACTGTGTTCCTGCGACGTGGAACAACTAACAATTACTCACAAGTGCCAAAGTTATATATGGTGTCTGTGAAGTATAGAAGACGAAGACTAATGTGGCAATATATTGGTTCAGAAATGAATTTCTGTATCATGTGTCGTCCAAAGTCTGTTATCCTTGTAGAAAAAGATCACTCTTCAAGAAGCTTTTAGATTTTCCTGAACCTTAACAGGAACACATGCTTTTCACCAACCCAAGGTAAAGTAAAAAATGCGTAATATAAGAAATGGTGATGGGTGATTTTGTTTTCATGAATTCTTCTTATACAGTACAGCAGAAGTGTGTGGTGTTGGGCTACAGTGTAAAACTCAAAATAGGCATATTGGACAGATAAGGTCATTCGAAGGTATATCGTGGGTTCGAATTAAGGCAGCCATATTCAGGTGGCGTTTGGTCATAGCTAAAACAGACTGCTCGCTGTAACACTGTAAACCATTTGTTTATGTAAAATCCATAAATCACTCGCGTTAGCTTAATAAGATAAATAAGGTTTTTGTAAAGTATAAACACAGCGCCCTCGTGACCCCAGCGGTAAGCTATTAAGTAGTCCACACAAACATCTCTGGTAAGCGATCAGAGAAAACCAAACAGAAGGGGGAACTGCCCTAGTTAATTAATGTAATAACTGAAGGGAGAGTGACGTCTCATTTGAGCCACCTTGTACTTACCTCGCTCATCACTATGGTAACGAAGTGTAACTCACAAATAAAGGGGGTGGCTGGCGGAGGACCTTCGCTAAGTACACAGAACCGTATATGGTTTTAATCAATGTGGTTTATATTGAATTGTAAGCACGAAAAAGTAAGGTTTAGAAAGACAATGGCTTATGAGTACTGTTACACACACACACATACACACACACACGCTCTACTACTACTACTTTTTTTTTTCAATGGCCTCCACCCTCCCCCAATAGCCATACCTTCGCCACCATTTTATTACCTTAATATTAAATATCCTAATACATAAGTAGCTATCCTAGCTGTGTTGAGTTAGTTGAGCCGCAGATCTATGCGGCATTCAGTGACTGTAGGCTCATAGTCATTATCTGCTACTGTTGTCGGCCTTGGGGCCGATGCTCTCGTTCCCCTGAGGCAGAGCAAAGCCGACCGAAGGAGAAAGAAGGACAGTCGACATCTCATCTAGGATGTAACATAACTTCTGGGCTGCTGCTTCTGTTCGGATAGCACCTTCCGTGAGTCTGGTGTAGAAGCATCTTGCACTTGGTCCCATCCCACCAGAGGTTGTGAACACTAGAGGAGTGAAGCTGCCTTGATCAACGTTCTGAATTCTCTCCCCATATGCCCTTATCTTGTCTTTCTCGTTCCCCCTGTGTGCAGCAACGAGAGCTAAGTTACGGTGACATGTGGCCATGGGATAAAAAATCCTGATGTCGAAGAAGGCTCGCTGTCCCCGCGTCCAGAATCCTCGTGCACTGACGTCAACACGAGCTTCTTTGGGTTTGTTTCAAGTACTATGTTGGAAAATCTCACCGTCCAATGGAAGGAGGGTCGGTTCTACCCTGACATCACGGCAGATTTCCTCCAACATATTTGCTGTGAGATCCCTTACTTCGTCATGCCTCATGCATATGAAGCCCCCTTTCTTGCACACCATGGCGTGATCGACGTCATAGGAAGAGCCCCACACGCATTGGGAGGGCAAACCTTCTACTGGCCTACCGTACCTTAGAGCATTGGCATCTGTAAATTCTTGTTTATTGAGACTGAAACCATTTGCCCTTATCGATAACGTAGTAAACCAGTTCGAGGCGCCCATCTCCTATGCTATAGCTACTTTTTTTTTCAAATTCTCTGTTACTTACAGCAACAGTTGCTGCAACTTATCACTTTGGCCGTGCTGTCGTTCTGTCGTAATGGACCTTCGAATCTTGTTTACTTCACTGGTATCCACCTCCCCTGTTGTGTTCTGAGCTATTACGTGGTCCGTGAGGGCTGCCGTGAGCCTAACTGAGTTTTGATGTTCGGTGGCAGCAATCTCCTCTGGGTTGGTCAGTCCCATTCCTCCTAGTCTCGGTGGTAGTGCAAGGCGTGATCTTTCTGCTGGGGTTAAGTGATGGTACTACTACTACTGCTTTGCTGTCACTCGGAAATCGAGTATGACGATCATCCAGCTATGATAAAATTAAATGAGTTATTAAGGTAGTCACATAGCTTAGTGAGTTCTGAGGTGACTAAAGAGGCCGATAAGGGACCGGCAGGGTAGGTCACAGATGTTGCACATGTGGAGGCCTCCATCTAGTGCGGGAGGGGCGGCGGCAGCGTCTTTTTGGCGTTGGTGCTTGTCTGCCTCATTATGCAGTCGGGCTAACTCGAAAGTATTGACACTTTCTTGTGTGGTGATCCTCCAAGTGTTACGGTGTGGAGTAATCATCTCCCAGGTGAAGGGGTCGATTTGGCACTTTTTCAGATTTGTCTTAAGACTATACTTAAACCTTTTCAGTTGCCCGCCAGCATTGCGTTTACTATTCATTAGATGACAGTAAAGTAGCTGTTTTGGCAGTTTACTGTTGTCCATGCGGGTAACATAGCCAATTCAGTGTAGTTGTTCATCGATAATGGTAGCCTCGATGCTTCTACAGTTGGTGTCAGCAAGAATACTGGCATTTGTTCTCTTGTCTTTCCAGCAAACTCGGAAGATGGAATGTTGACTACGTCGGTGAACCTTTTCAAGTGCCTTGAGGTGCCTCTTGTATGTGACCCATGTCTCGCTGCCATATAGCAGGGTGGGAGAGGACCTCTGCTTGATATACGTGTAACTTTGTAGATATTTCAGCTCCCTACAGCTGAAGACACGGTTTCGGAGTCTGCCAAAGACTTGAGATGCGCGTCTGATCCGATGCTGAATCTCTTCATCAATGTCTGCGATGGTGGACAGGCAGGAGCCGAGATACCGAAAGTGGGTAACATTAGAGACGGTAGTACCGTTAAACTGGATGGATGGTGGCGGTGTGGCTGAACCAGGGGCAGGTTGAAAGAGAATCTCAATCTTACGTACATTCACCTCAAGGCCGATGTGTGCATACGCATCTGCATAGGTGTTCAGGATCTCCTGTAGGTCGCGTTCAGTGTGAGCAACAAGGGTGAGGTCATCTGCATACTGAAACTCAGTATTGGAAGCTGCCGACACCTTTGTTCCTGCCTGGAGTCGTCTTATGTAGAAAAGACCCTTCATTCGGTACTTGATGTCCACCCCGCCGGCTAGATCGGCGCGGGCACGAGTAAGGAAAGCAGCCAAGATAATGGAAGATAGAGTTGGTGCCAGTACACACCCTTGTTTAACTCCTGTTTGGATGGGGAAGAACTCGGACTGGGTGTCATTGTGCAGGACACTGCCGTTTATGCCATCTTGGAGTTGCCTCACAATGGCGATGAATTTTGGTGGGCAACCAAAACTGCTGAGGGTCCACCAGAGGGCTTCCCTGTTGACCGAGTCGAAGGCCTTGGTTAGGCCGATGAAAGCCTTGTACAGGTCACGACGCTGTTCTCTGCACTTGTCCTGTATCTGACGGGCAGCAAAGATCAAGTCAGTGGCGACACGTGATGGTCTAAAGTCACTGAGATTCTGGGTGAAAGTTTTCCGCCTCAGGAAGAAGTCTGTTTAGGAGGACTCGGGCGATAATCTTGCCAGCTACTGACAGCAGCGAGATCCCACGGTAGTTGCCACAGTCTGACCGGTCTCCCTTGTTCTTATAAATATTGACGATGGAGGCATCTTTAAGAGTTTGGGAGATTTCCTCCTTTTCCCATATCCTCTCCAGTAAAGGGTGGAGACGGCTGGTAACCGGAGGCCCTCCTGCTTTATACACCTCGAAGGGGTTTCCATCAGGCCCTGAGGCTTTGTTATTTTTCATCTGTTTGATGGCAGTAGCTACCTCATCCAGGGATGGTGGATAGCTGAGGTGTGTCAGCTCTGGATGCTGAGGGACCTGCTGGGTAGTTAGGACATCCACATCGTTGTTTCGGTTGAGAAGTGAATGGTAGTGCTCTTTCCAGCACGTAAGGATGCCTTCTAGTGCTGAACTGCTAGTTTTTGTGTTTCACTTGCTTTACTTTTCAACCACTCGTTCTTCAGCTTGCGAGGTTCGAGCTGGCCCGCCGCTTTTTTCTTTTGGAAGGTATCAGCTTTGGTCTGAGGCTGAGGGTTGTTCTGCTAGTCAGTTAAAGCAGCACGCTTATCATCAACGAGTACATTGGTTATCGGGGCATTTTCATCAAACCAGTCCTGGTGTATTCTTTTAAGCTGGCTGAGGATCTCAGCAGCTTTTTGTCACGACAGTGTCGAGAATATCCCATTCGGCACTGGGATTTGGGTTGTTTGTTGTCGGGTTGTTTATCAGCCCATGTTCGAGCTTTTCTCTGAAAGCATGTGCTACCGCTGGATACTCCAGATGGTTAGTGTTAAAATCTCTTCTGGATGCTTGCTGCCTTTGCCATTTTGGGGCGACGTGAAGTGAGAGCTTGTCTCTGACGAGCCAATGATTAGTGTAGCAGTGGTTTGAGGCATGCATGGCTCGGGTGATGAGGATATTTCGGCGATCTCTTTCTTTGACAATGATGCAGTCAATAAAATACCAGTTTGTGGATCGTGGGTGTTGCCACGAACCCTTTAACTAGTCGGCCTGCCTAAACAAGGTATTGGTGATAGTGAGGTTGTGTGCAGCACACTTGCTGAGGAGGAGTAGGCCATTGGGATTACACTTGCCAAGTCCATTTATCCTGATGGTTCCCTGCTAAATGTCAGCATCTACTGCCAACTCTAGGGATAGATGTTAGCACTCTGTCAAGGTCGGCATAAATGGCCTCCTTGATGTCATCCTCTGCAGCCAATGTTGGGGCGTATGCACTGATTTAAAAGGCATGACGTGAATGATTCAGTGGGACTCGGAGCATCATGAGGCACTCGTTCATCCCAACAGGCATTTCAGTTAGCTTGTGTAGAATGCGTTGCTGGATGGCAAAGCCAACTCCAAATATGTGGTTTCTCTCAGCAGCAGGCTTACCCTTCCAGAAGAGGGTATGGCCAGACCCCCGTTCTGTGAATCGACCCTCGTCTGGGAACCGAGACACCCTTAATGGCTTTTATGTCGATGTTATACCTAGCAGCTCTTTTGCCACAAGGGCGGTTCTTCTTTCACCTCTTCCGCCTATACCTCCGTTGGGGTCTTCTTAGAGCTCTGTAAGCATGTCTGTCTGATGCGGGGCTCCACCGCAGATTACTCCCCTAGCCTTATACCTATCAAGGTTAATCCGCAAGGCAACGGAGCAGTGGTTGGTAGGCGCCAGGACGTGTTCACCTGCCAGTGAACCTATGCGCCGTCCCTCTGGGGCCCACTGCTACTCCGAGATCCCCTGCTGGTCTAGCTTGGGCCGACGAGGCACCCAGATACCGTGTGTTGCCATGAGGAGGCACAGTAGGAGTCTTGATGGTGAAGAGGCTAAGTATTGGCAAGGGAAGACTCCTGCATGTTGCTTCCCTGTTCGCCACGGGGGCTAGCCAGCGGCGGTAGCTGAAAGCGAGAGGAAGCAAGCAGTGCTTGCACCTTAACACTAACATAAAGCTGTCACACTAGGTGCATTACACCACCCTGTGCACACACACACACACGCACGAGTTAACTTACCCGTCTTCGCCTGGATGCAGGGACAAAGTACAATACATTAGTTCACTACAACCTTCCCTTACCAAATTTGAGTTGTCTTCAAAACTGGAAAATGTAACCAATCATAAAATACTTTAATTTCAACATTTTATCATTGCTTACGATCACTGAAAATGAACTGATGGTAAACTCCCAAAAGTTGAGTATAAATACGAATATTGGTCTTAGTCCTTTATTAAAACCCGTCAAAGTATGCTCAAGGGAATAGTTGCTGTTCGAAGCTTCGAAACATTCAACTGTGCCCTAATCCGTGAAGATAGCCCAAACCTTCTTTATATGAGTCGAAGATTAAGATTAAAAAAAAAAGCAATTTTCTTACGTGAAAGTAACCAAAAAAATGTCCTAATGTAAGATCGCCCTACATTAGTTAATACTACGTCCGTATTATTAAACAACATCTTCCCTTGAAGAGGGTTGTCGTGTTTCAACCCGAATTTTAAACTAAATGAGTCCTGAGGGACACCGCAGTACAATACTGAACGGGATGGTGTGGCGGTAAAATTAACTAATTCCAATAAAATTAATTTATAATATTGGAATTAGTTAATTTTACCGCCACACCATCCCGTTCAGTACTGTACTCCGGCGTCCCTCAGGACTCATTTAGTTTAAAATTCGGGTCGAAACATGACGACCCTCTTCAAGGGAAGAGGTTGTTTAATAATACGAACTGAAGTACTCTGTACTGTATAAAAAAAAATGATATGGGAAGAAAGACAAGCGTTTGAGCATATTTTATCCTGACTGTATATTAAGATTTGCGTATGATGTATATTGAAGCACGAAAATATTGAAATGCTAAAGCTATATGAAGTGTGCTATAAACGAATAATATATAAACTGAGAGCGAACCTTCAACTAATACCAATCCAAGTCACGGCCAAGTTAAGCATTCGTAGAGATGATGTCGGACCGACTCGGACAAAACTCAAAACATCTAGTTGAAGGTCATCTTGGCAGGCGTTACGGGCAGGCAGTACTCGTTCTTGTAGTTGTATAGTGATTATCGTGATTTATTGACATTTTGATGACTCCAGAATACAACTGAAGGTGAGCATCATTCGTCCCACATCTCAACATATCTGGGAAGAAGAAAATTTCAACTTTAGCTCAAGATTAAGGTTTTAGATTGACTGGGGGTTGGACAATCTGCCATCCAGCCGCCATTGTGCTTCTTGTCGGTGAGTGCAGTAAACGTATCTTTAATAATCTGTATTTTTTTTAATAAATCGATGGATTTTATTACCTAATAACGATTTACTAGGGAATAAGGTAATTTCTGAGAACAACACTACCACCAGAAGGAGTTGTTCGATTTCGTTTTTTTTCACATGTTCTTATCATTATAGTAAGTATTTGAAAAGATGTGCCAACTTTTTATTTTAATTATAAGTGTTTTTTAGTATTTTTTAGTTTTTCTCTACGATCATAAATCACCTACTGTATAGTGGGCAATGCATGGAGGATGAGGGAAAGTGCAGGATAAAACTCGGTGAAAAACTGATCACATGACACTAAAATTATGTATCTACGTGCTTAGTACGTAAATAAATTAATACTTTATCTAAATACTCCTTCGAAAATCTGACTGATAACTTCTTGTCGTCTGTTTGCTTACGACCGACCTGCGTATTCTGACGTCCACAAAAAACGTAAAATTATACCATGACGTTTCAACAAAGTTTCTTTCAGTGGTACCAGATATCAAAATAAGTACTTTCTCTTTAGTATAGCGGGGTGTCCGCCCCCCTACTAGGAAGTTAGGAAAGATTTGGTAGGTTTCTTTCTTTGGTTAGGTCGGGTTTTATTAGATTCTATTAAATGTCACCTCTTTTAAAATACTTACTATGATAATAAGAACATCTGTGGAAAAAATGAACGAAATCGAACAACTCCCTATGCTGGTAGTGCTGTTTCAGACATTACCGAGGATAATTATGGATTTAAGTTATTTTTCGGTTGCTCGTCACAATAACCTCATCCACCCATAACTACCCGGGTCAGGAGAGCGCACGGGTGATTTATGTGAAAGTGTTTATGTATAAGGTAAATAGATTATTACAGTACCGAGATATGTCAGCTGAGCGGTTCTTCCACTAAGCCCACTACCTCCCCGAAACGTTCCTCTTAAACGACACCTTTACGTGAATATACGATGTTTAGACTTTATTCTACTCTTTATAAAATGGTCATTATTATCTGTAGCTGTTGAAGTTACAGTGTTCATTTTTGGTGGATATCAACGAAATATGATGCGAGAGGCTCAGACAATGACACAAACGATGTTGCTCTTTCCAGTATATTTTCGGGACCATCCGTAAAAACAAAAAACAAAACAAACATAACATGCGCATTCAAAGTGGCGCTTTATTCCACAACTAAAATAAAACATAATAGGGTAACCTATTTTATATCTAACACCCCCTCTTAAACTAGGGTACAACTCTTATAATACCAAACTTCTTTAGTTTCTCTTTAGATACTGGTTTTGTGAACATATCAGCAATGTTATTTTCTGATGGAACATACTGCAGATTAATAATACCATCTTCTACTTCTGATCTAATAAAATGGTACTTAATATCGAAATGTTTCGACCTTTGATGATGTACAGGGTTTTTAGCCAATGCAATAGCTCCATGGTTATCAGCATTCAGTGTTACAGGTTCTCTATTAGAATTTTGCATATCAGTTAACAACTGTCTTAATAAATTAGCCTCTTGCACAGCTGCTGTTAAAGCCATATATTCAGCTTCACATGAGGACAATGCTACAACATTTTGTTTCTTAGATTTCCAAGAAATCAATGGACCATCTTCATTTAATTGATAACTGTAACCTGTAATACTACGCCTGTCTTTCGATGCACCCCAATCTGAATCACAGTAACCAATCAATTTTAATGGACTGTTTGATTTCCTGAACTTTAAGTTATAATGAATTGTACCTTTAACATATTTCAAAACATGTTTAGCTATTTCAAAAAGTGCTTTTGTAGGCTTTGCCATATGTTGCGACAATTTTGAAACAAAATAAGATAGATCCGGTCTTGTACCAGTCATTACATAGATCAAACTGCCGACAATTTGTCTGTACAATCTAGCATCACACAGTCCTTTAGAGTCACTACTAATGATTTTACTTACACTTAAATCACATGGTATTGACTTAGGGTTGCAGTCAGACGTTTTAAATCTATTAAATATTTTCTCTAAATATTTAGTTTGATTTATCTTAATACAGTCATCTTCAAATTTGAACTCCATACCTAAGAACCAAGACAATTTTCCTAAATCTTTCTTTTAATATTATTACACAGGGAAAGTTTTACATCACTAAGTATGTCACCATTACTGGCTGCAATAATTATATCGTCTACCCAGATAACAATAATTACCTTCACTTTGTTTACAATTCTAGTATACACACAATAATCTACAAGAGATTGATGAAAACCTTCACTCAAAAGAAAATTATGAAGCATGTTGTTCCAATTTCGGCCACTTTGTTTCAAACCATATAAAGATTTCTATAATTTACAAACAAAATTTTCACCTATATTACTTTTAACATAACCTTCTGGCTCTTCTAAATATATTTCACAAGCTATGTCAGCATTCAGATGAGCAGTTTTAACATCCATTTGGTGAATTATAAGGTTGTCTTGTATTGCTTGTTGCAGTAACATCCTTATTGATGCAACATGAGCTGTTGGTGAGAAGGTTTCTTGAAAGTCCACATCTTGAACTTGTGAATAGCCTTTAGCTACATACCTAGCTTTGAATTTTTCTTCCCTATCAGGGCCAAGTTTCACTGCATAGACCCATTTTCCACCAATTACTGATCTACCTTCAACTGGTGGCATGAGTTCATATGTGTTATTGTCTCTTAGAGCCTCCATTTCTTCATCCATAGCTTTATGCCACTGCACGGACTCTGGAGATGAGACTGCCTCTTGGTAGTTTCTTGGAATATCTGCAACTCTGTAGCAAAAATCAACAGAACACCTGGAAATATTGGAAAAGTCAGGTTCCATAACATAATCTTCCATATGTTTGGGTTTTTGTCGTTGCCTCGAAGGGTATCTGTTTTTCTGTTTTTCGGTGTCTTCTGCAGCTATCTCGTTTATAATAACTTCAGTTTCTGACTCTGGGTTAGGCGTTGTATATCTTTTATATTCATGTTCAACATCTAACACCTCATTTTCCTGATTAAAATTGTTACTGACTTTTACACATCTAACTCTCTTAACATCATTTATCTCTGGAAAATATACTAGATATGCTGGACTCAGTCCATCATATCCTATGAACACTCCTTGTTCACTGCGAGGGTCCAACTTCTTCTTGTTCTGGACATAAGCATGGCATAGACTTCCAAATACATGCATGTGACTCAGATTTGGCCTTTTTCCAGTGAACATTTCATAGGGAGTTATCCCAATCCTCGGGTTGTAGCATCTGTTACGAATGTATGCTGAAGCTTTCGCAGCATAAGTCCATAGAGTCTTAGGTACCTTTGCTTCCAACAATAAGCATCTGGCCATATCAAAAATAGACCTCCAAGCTCGCTCTGCTGTACCATTTTGATGTGGTGAATATGGAGCAGAAAATTCGTGCCTTATGTGATTTTTAATCATTAGACTTTTAAATTCAGTGGAAGTGAATTCACCACCATTGTCAGACCTTAGTCGTTTGACAAATCCATATGGAGCAGAATCCGCCAAGAATTTTTCTGTAGCTGCCAGAGTATTACTCTTAGATCTCAAAAAATAAATCATTATCATACCAGAGAAGTCATCTACAGAGGAAATGGCATACTTAAAACCTTCTCTTGCAGTAGGGTCTACAGGACCTGCTAAATCACAGTGTACAAGTTCTAAATTGGTTGTAGCTCGCTGATCAGGTTCTCAACTTCTATACTGAGACATTTTACCTGAAATGCATACATTACAATCAAAATTATTCTTATCTGTAATGTTCATACCATCAACAACATTTTCTAATTTAAGTATATCTTTCACATTACAATGACCTAAAATTTTATGCCATTCCTCAATAGTATGACTGCTGTTTTTCTGTGAGTTCACATTATTCAGATAATACAGTTTGCCATGTCTATTAATATCAACCACTGTACCATCTGAGGCGTTCAATTCTGCAGAATTTGGGATAAAATTTATTGTTGCACCTTTCTCTGTGGCTGCTAAAACAGAAAATATATTCTGTTTATAGGAAGGAACACAAAGAGCATTTTTGAGTAGAACTTTATGGCTATTACCATTAACATCATTAATTTCAACTCTTGCATCACCTCTGCCTGATAGAATACCATTTTGCCGACTACCACCTGCCAATTCGATACAATGGTTAGAAGAATGAAAATTCTGATCACATTTTACAAACTGGGATTTGTCACTTATGATATGTGATGTCGCTCCACAGTCTACCAACAGGCATTGTGTATTTACATCACTACTTCCATTATTATACACAGAACTGACACTAGCTCTAAATGCAAGTGAATGGCTATCTTCTTCACTGTTAGTTACAGACTTTACTGAATTATTTCTGCGGCAATAATTTGTATCATGAGTAGGGGATTTGCAGTTATCACACCACCTACTAGGCCTTGCTTCATTAAGGATTATATTTGTCTTTACTTTTGCACTCAGATTTTCTGTGTTCTAATTTTCCACAGGAAAAGCGTTTAATATTCATATTTTTGAATTTTGTATTCATCACATTATCAGGTGTGTCTACCTGATATGTAGGGGTACCACGAGGTCAGTACCCACTCACTGTTATATGTGTTGTAATTCTCTGGGCTGTAAGCTATGGTCTGATAATCATTCATTACAGAGGAGGTGCTTGGTGGATGAAAGCGTGGAAGTTTGAACGTTGTTTGCCTAGCGTTATTCGTACAAGGTCAACTTGTTCTGATTCGTGATAAAGCCAGTTATATAATATATTAAATTTATTCACCTTGTCTTATGTTGCTTATGTTCTGTGAAAAAAGATGAGAGAGAGAAAGAGAGAGCAGATTATCATATCCTCCGCCTTTTGTTCATTATTCTCCACAATCATCCCATTCAAGGCTCTCTTGACCATCACCTCTTGCTCCTCCTCTTGTAGTATCACGTGACCAAACCATCTCAGCATCGCCTCTTATCTAACTACTCATAAAAGACACCACTGTCCTTATAATAATCTTTCCTCAAATTATCCCAGAGTGACACCCTTAATATATATCTCAACAGTCTTCATCTCAGTTCTCCAACGCTCACGATCACGCTTTCGCTGCGTATATCAACACCGGCAAATCATTCATACTCGTACATATCTTCAACTTCGGTCGCCTTGTAATCTTTCTGTCAGAGACAAATTTACATTCCCTCCATTTTTCCCATCCCGCCCTCACCCCATCCCTCACTTCCTTTTCATAACCCTCATTCGTCATCAACACTGATCCCAATATATAAATCTATCCACCTCCGTTCCCTTATATCTCCCACCCACAATCTTGGTCCAATCCCCTCCTGTCTTGTTACACTCCATAACCTCTGTCTTCCTGATGTTTATAACCATACCTCTGGCTCTGTCTTCCCGATGTTTACAATCAAACCTCTGTCTGTCTTCCCGATGTTTATAACCATACCTCTGGCTCTGTCTTCCTAATGTATGCCATCAAACCTCAAGACTTTCCTGTTACTACAACACTCTTCTCTGTAGCTCCTCCTCTCTTATGACAAGATCATCCACAAACAACAGCTCCCACTACCACTAGTCTCTGTTGTTCCCATTCAGAACATCCATCATTATCACAAAGAGTAAGGGATTTAATGCTCAACCTTGACGTAGGCCATCTTACCAGATTGTTGCAAGTCTCAGTACTGTATGTAGTCCGTAGAGCAGTTTTAGCTCATTCGCAACCTGTACTATCCTAACCAATACTTTCTGTAACCTCTTCTTCCGCAGGCAACAACACCTCCCCTTTCCCTTCTCTCGGGATTTTTATCAATACTTCTCTAGGTCCACAAATGTACAATACAACATACCATTTCCCATTACCTGGATTTATAGAATGATGTAGATAGAGCGAATACTGCATAATTGGGAAGAACGTTTTTCACTTTTCAGTGTCTTACAAACGTCGTAGTTATTTGCTAATCAAGTCTTCATTGAGAACTGAAAGTATTAGTTTACGGGAATTAATGAATAGAAAACTTAAAATGAAATTGTAAAATGTGGGTAAAAGAGGTATAAAATGCGACTAACCTTCCCCCGTGTTGACCTTCAATCAGTGTGTTTACAGTTTGTGTCGCCTGTACTAACTGACCCCCCTCAGGATAATTAATGACTGAAAACAAAAATAAAAAGGGATAACATCGTCAACAGCGAGTCACTATCAGTAGAGTCCAACTAGTAATTTAGTTTCACTTCATAAAAGTTCGTAGGTTCACAATACACAATTCTGAATCGTAGTTTCTTGTCTCTAGAACTTTTATATCACCAAGTATTTTTTTCAACACTGAATATACATTTGTAAGTGTTCTCTAATTGAGGGAATTCACTGCAAATACTACAGGTTTCGCATTTTTTCCCAGTATGACAAAACATTAGTTCCACTCTTGAGATGTACTAACCACAGATAAATGTGAAAACAAGTCCAATAGTATTCTTTGAGTTAAAAATCCAACTTCAAATTAACTGGAGTTTGTTATATATTACCTGGCCCAAATTTCGCTGTGTCATTGCCCTGGGCACCCCGAGGTCACCCTCCTACAACCAGGGGCGTGAAGGCGATAACAGCTTTGCACCAGTTTATTAAAAAATAAAGTTTTGTCGGGGTAATTATTTTAATATATGGGAAAAATACATTTTATACATGCAATACAGTACATGTTATCATAAGTGATATCCTTATTATTTAAATTAAATAAGTGTGTGCCATAAAATTTGGAAGGCTTTGTCAGTGATAACTAGTAATATATTTGTACCAATAACGTAGGTTCTGGTACCGTGTACTTTTTTTTTTCCACCATCCTGAACGTCCCCCCTCCCCCTCCCCTCTCCACACATACACACATACACTACTACTACTAATTTGCTGTCACTCGGAATCGAGTATGACGATAATCCAGCTATGATACAATGTTATATGAGTTATTAGGGATGTCACCTAGGTTGGTGAGTTTTGAGGTGACTCAAGTGGCCGATACGGGACCCGCAGCGTCGTTCACTTTCGTTGCACATGTGGAGGGCTGCATCAACTGTGGGAGGGGCGGTGGCAGTGTCTTTCCGACGTTGGCGCTTGTCTGCCTTCTTGTGTGGTGCTCCTCCAAGCGTTACGATGTGGAATAATCAACTCCCAGGTGAGGGTGGGGGGGGGGTGGCGGTCGATTTGGCACCTTTTCAGGTTTGTCTTAAGATTATCCTTATACCCTTTCAATTGCCCGCCGGCGTTACGTTTACTATTCGCTAGGTGATTGTAAAGTAGCTGCTTTGGCAGTCTACTGTCGTCCATGCGGGTAACATGGCCAGTCCAAGGTAGTTGTTCATGGATAATGGTAGCCTCGATGCTCCTACAGTTGGTGTCAGCAAGAATACCGGCATTTGCTATCTTATCTTCCCAGCGAACTCGGAGGATGGAACGTAGACTACGGTGGTGAAAGTTTTCAAGTGCCTTATGGTGCCTCCTGTATGTGACCCATGTCTCACTGCCATATAGCAGGGTGGGTAGGACCACTGCTCGATATACGTGCAGCTTTGTGGATAATTTCAGCTCCCCACAGCTGAAGACACGGTTTCGGAGTCTGCCAAAGGCTTGAGGTGCACATCTGATCTGATGCTGAATCTCTTCAATGGAGTCCGCGGTGGTGGACAGGTGGGAGCCGAGATACCGGAAGTGGGCAACATTAGAGAGGGTAGTACCGTTAAACTGGATGGGAGGTGGGTCTGAACCAGGGGCAGATTGAAAGAGAATCTGAGTCTTACGTACATTCACCTCAAGGCCGAAGTGTGCATACGCGTCTGCGTAGGTGTTCAGGATCTCTTGTAAGTCGTGTTCAGTGTGAGCAACAAGGGTGAGGTCGTCTGTATACTGAAGTTCAGTAATGGAAGCTGCCGACACCTTTGTTCTTGTATGGAGTCGTCTTAGGTTGAAAAGACCCCCCTTCACCCGGTACTCGATGTTCGCCCCGCTGGCTAAATTGGCACTGGTACGAGTAAGGAAGGTAGCCAAGAAGATAGAAAAGAGAGATGGTGCCAGTACACACCCTTATTTAACCCCTGTTTAGATAGGGAAGAACTATGACCGGTTGCCGTTGTGCAGGACACTGCCGTTCATGCCATCGTGGAGTTGCCTCACAATGGCGATGAATTTTGGTGGGCAGCCAAAGCGGCTGAGGGTCACCAGAGGGCATCCCTGTTGACCGAGTCGAAGGCCTTGGTTAGGTCGATGAAAGCCATGTACAGGTCACGACGCTGTTCTCTGCACTTTTCCTGTATCTGGCAGGCAGCAAAGATCACGTCAGTGGTGCCACGTAGTGGTCTAAAACCTCATTGAGATTCTGGGAGGAAGTTTTCCGCCTCAGGAAGAAGTATGTTTAGGAGTCGGGCGATAATCTTGCCAGTTACAGAGAGCGGCGATATCCCACGGTAGTTGACACAGTCTGACCGGTCTCCCTTGTTTTTATAAATATCGACAACGGAGCTTGGGGGATTTCCTCCTTTTCCCATATATTCTCCAGGAGAGAGTGGAGACGGCTGGTAAGCAAAGGTCCTCCTGCTTTATACAACTCGGGTAGGATTCCATCAGGCCTTGAGGCTTTGTTATTTTTCATCTGTTTGATGGCAGTAGCTACCTCATCCAGGGATGGAGGATAGCTGAGGTGGGTCAGCTCTGGATGCTGAGGGACCTGCTGGGTAGTCAGGACATCCACATCGGTGTTTCGGTTGAGCAATGAATGGTAGTGCTCTTTCCAGCGCTGAAGGAGGCCTTCGTCGTATTTAATTTTGTGGTTACCGTCAGATGAGCGGAGGGGGGTATGCCACGAGTAACTGGCTCATAAAATGTTTTAGTGGAAATGAAAAATTCGTGCATCTTTTGCTGATATGCAAGTTTTTGTGCTCCACATGCTTTATTTTTAAGCCAGTCGTTCTTTAGATTGCGAAGTTCTCGCTCGGCTGCCGCTTTCTTTTTGCAGAAGGTATCAGTTTTGGTCTGAGACTGAGGGCTCTTCTGCTAGTCAGTTAAAACAGTACGTTTATCGCCGATAAGTACTTTGATTGCCGGGTCATTTTCATCAAACCGGTCATAACAGTATCAAGAGTATCCCATTCGGCACTGGGATTCACGTTGTTTGCTGTTGGGTTGCTTATAAGCCAATGTTCGAGCTGCTCTTTAAAAGCATGTGCTACCGCTGGATCCTCCAGACGCTTGGTATTAAAACCCCTTCTGGAGGCTTGCTACCTTCGCCGTTTTGGGGCGACGTGGAGTGAGAGCTTGGCTCTGACAAGTCGATAATCAGTGTCACAGTAGCCTGAGCCACGCATGGCACGGGTGATGAGGACATCTCGGCGATCTCTTTCTCTGACAATGATGAAGTCAATGAGATGCCCGTGTTTGAATCGTGGGTGTTGCCACGAACCCTTGATAGTGAGGTTGTGAGCAGCACACTTGCTGAGAAGGAGTAGGCCGTTGGGATTACACTTGCCTAGTCCATTTCTCCCTATGGTTCCCTGCCAAATGTTAGCATCTCAACCAACTCTGGCATTGAAGTCGCCAAGGAGCACAACCTTGTCTTCTCTGTGGATAGAGGTTAGCACTCTGTCGAGGTCGGAGTAAAAGGCCTCCTTGATGTCATCCTCTGCATCCAGTGTTGGGGCGTATGCACTGGTGAAGAAGACTTGACGTGAGTGATTCAGTGGGACTCGAAGCGTTATGAGGCTCTCGTTGATCTCAGTAGGCATTTCAGTTAGCCTGTGTAGGATGCGTTGGCTGATGGCAAAGTCTACTCCATAAATGCGGTTTCTCTCTGCAGCAGTCTTACCCTTCCAGAAGAAGGTGTAGCCAGACCCCCGTTTTGTGAGTTGGCCCTCATCTAGAAGCTGTGACTCACTGATGGCTGCTATGTCGATGTTATACCTAGCCAGCTCTTTTGCCACAATGGCAGTTCTTTCAGGACGTGCACTTGTGCCAGTATCCAGAAGGGTCCTGACATTCCATGCAGCGACCATTAAAGGTTGTATGGTTGGGTTTTGAGGCAGGCTATATTTAGGGTACCTTTTCTAGCCCCCTCCCCATGTGGGGTGAGCAGAGTGGCTCCTCGGAAGGGCTGCTCAGTCGCATAGACAGGACCGGATTGCACTGCTGCCTAGATCCCAGTGCATAAACGACCATCTTATCTGTGCCGCCCATGTGCAGAGTTGTGACTAGAGACTCCTGGCAGTCATCTCTGCCTGTCCCCGTCGCCACTCCTCCATCGCCTTAGGTCTTTTGGGGCGTATAAGGGGTTTGATTATGATGAGTGGTATGATGAGCTGGGTGACGGCTGCACATAGTTGATTTATGTGGTGAGGCAGGAGTGCAGGCTGCAACCACACATCTTGACTCTCCCTTTCCCTGATCCAGTGGTGCAAGTGTTGCAACGACTGGGGAGAGGGAGAGTTGCAATGGACTGCCGATAGCCTAGTTTGTTGGGTTTCGCCTTAGTAGCCGGTGTAGTCGTTGGGTTTCCGTGGTGGTCACTTCTTCCGCTTACACCGGCTATGGGGTCTTGTTGGAGCTCTGTAAGCATGTCTGGTTGATGCGGGGCTCCACCGCAGATTTTTCGTTCGGGGTTTACTCCTGTAGCTTTATACCTGCCAAGGTTAATCCGCAAGACAGCGTGGCTGTGGTTGGTAGGCGCCAGGACGTGTCCACATGCCAGTGAGCCTATGTGCCGTCCCTCTGGGGCCCACTGCTACTCCGAGATCCCCTGTTGATCTAGCCTGGGCCCACGAGGCACCCAGTTACCGTTTGTTGCCACAAGGAGGCACAGCAGGAGTCTTGATGGTGAGGCTTATGCAAGTTGCTTCCCTGTTCACCACGAGGGCTAGCCAGAGGCGGCAGCTGAAAGCGAGAGAGCAGTGCTTGCACCTTAACACTAACATAATGGCGCCACACTAGACGCATTTCACCACCCTGTGTGTGGCTGCACACACACACACACACACACACACACACACACACACACACACACACATACTACTACTACTACTACTACTACTACTACTACTACTACTACTACAGTCATATGTCACTCAGAATCGAGTATGACGATCATCCAGTTCTTATGGATGTCATCTTCATTGGTGAGTTCTGAGGTGACCAAAGAGACCGATACGGGACCGACAGTGTCGTCCACAGCTGTTGCGTGGGGGGCTACATATAGTGCGGGAAGTGCGACACACGCACACGCGCACACACGCACAAGCACACACACACACACACACACCTATATATACAGCTGTTTACATATGAGTATTATAAAAGTTAGGGCGCATCTGCTGGCTGTGCTGGTCACCCTCTGAAAAATCTCATTGCACCAATCCCCGTCCTCCCTCAGCTCTCACCCTATCTCTCAAAGCTCTGATTGGCTGATGGCCGATCGTTTACTTAGTCTTGAATTCTAATTTAAACTGGGAGTAAGGAAGTTACAATCTTTTCCTCTGTTTAGAGTTCTTTAGACGCTTAAATCGAGGATGGTTTATCTTTATATCCAATTGTGTATAAAGATGTAAGTCCTGGTATGAGAAGGCAGCATTTTTACCTTCAAGATGTAAAGGGCAGTTGGATCTTAACGTTGAATTTCCTTTTTGTGAGAAACGGGAACGAAAGTTTATTTACTAATACAGTCAGCAGGTGGGGGGAAAGATGTGGGATGTTCAGGATGATGTAAATCACAGCCACAGGGAGATACAGCTTCATGATGTAAAGTGATTATGAAGTACTATAGAAACTGGTTACGTCTGTAGTGAAAATTATTAGTAAATTAATTAATATAACGTAATCAAGACGACATTAATTATATACAATACCAGTAAACTGTGCTGTACGAGGCGATGATATCGACAAAATAACCAACATCGATACATTCAGGTATAGTTACGGCGGACTGTGGAAGTAGCACCAGTAGGCGATGATGAAGCTCAAGTTTGGGTAAAGTCTACGTTATTATATGTATTTTCTATGTGGAATCCCAGTGTACCTTGTTGATTTAATAGTGTTAAAAAATACTAAGCTATAAGCTGTTCAAAGACAATTTATAAATGTCAAATACACAAAACTCGTTGTGGATGTCATCATAAATACCTACCTACATGGAAACATATTAGTCCGTAGGTGTTACTGAAACTGTCCTAATGAACTAAACTCGTTATACTAAAAGTCATATGATCAACAGACATTTCTATTTCTCGTAATTTTTTATTGTTGATGGAATAGTGTAATTACTAACCTTGTCACACGCTTAAATACCTTAGTTGTTGAGAGACAGTAATGGTTTAACACGTCGACGTCAACAGATCATGAAAACATAAGCAGTATATAACGGCATCATTAACGTTATTGAGTCAAACACGATACTGTAGAAACAAAAGTTAGTTAATGTAAACAAAGTGTCAGTGTATGACTAACCTTGGTCCAGCTATGACCTTAATTCAGCTGGGAACTTGTCCTTGGGTTCTCTGTGTCATGGATCTAATTATAACTGACCAGGATTAAATTATACTTTGGACCTTGACCCAGGTTTGACCTTGACCTTACTTCAGATGTAAACGTGACCAAAATACGGGTATCGTTTTAGTTGCATCACCGTTCCTGTACACTTATAGTTGTGTACATATAACTTGTCGTTGAAATCAGTATTAATATAGAGAGATGTAATATTGCTCACGTGCATAGACTTTATACATACATACATACATACTTACATACTGTACATACATACTTACATACTGTACATACATACATACTGTACATACATACATACTGTACATTCATTCATACATACATACATACATACATACATACATACATGCACACATACATACATACATACATACATACATACATACATACATACATACATACATACATACATACATACATACTGTACTTGCCAATAAATATGTTGTAAATAATGTATACCGTCCCAGAGTAAATATAGCGTAACTCACCACGTGGTGAATGGCTCACTCACCACGTACTGAATCGCTCGGACTCACCACATTGTGAATGGCTCGTGACCCACCACGTGCTGAATCGCTCGTGACTTACCACATGGTGAATGGCTCGTGACTCACCAGGTGCTGAATGGCTCGTGACCCTCCACGTGCTGAATGGCTCGTGATTTACCAGGTGCTGATTGGCTCGTGACTCACTTCGTGCTGAATGATGTGTGACTCACCATGTGCGAAATGACTCGTAGTTCTCCACGTAATAAATAACTCATGAGTCACCATGTATAAAATGGTTCATGACTCACCACAGTACATAGCTCATGACTTATCACCAACCTGTGAATAACTGTGACTCACCATGTACTTAGCTCGTAGGGAATAGTGACTCACTACCCGCAAAATAATTCCTGACTCTACTCGATACACACTACATAGCTCGAGACTCCACATGCTAAAAAATCGAGACTCGCTACGTGCTAAATAACATGTACCTCACCACGTGCTAAAAGTCTTGACTCACAATGCGCTAAACTTGACTCAGCATGTGATATGTAACTCGTGATTCACCAACACAGTACATCCCAACAATGACTCAGACAACAGCTGAAGAATATTTCACACCTTATAAAAATAAATGACTCTGTCAACTCGACAATTTCCCATGAATACTGAGGGCCAAAGTGAAGTTCCTCCTCTCTGTTGGTAACGTGGCGTGAGGGTTCCTCTCTGTGTTGGTAACGTGGCGTGAGGGTTCCTCTCTGTGTTGGTAACGTGGCGTGAGGGTTCCTCTCTGTGTTGGTAACGTGGCGTGAGGGTTCCTCTCTGTGTTGGTAACGTGGCGTGAGGGTTCCTCTCTGTGTTGGTAACGTGGCGTGAGGGTTCCTCTCTGTGTTGGTAACGTGGCGTGAGGGTTCCTCTCTGTGTTGGTAACGTGGCGTGAGGGTTCCTCTCTGTGTTGGTAACGTGGCGTGAGGGCTCCTCTCTGTGTTGGTAACGTGGCGTGAGGGTTCCTCTCCTCTCTGTGTTGGTAACGTTGACATACACAGTACAGGGTATATATATATATATATATATATATATATATATATATATATATATATATATATATATATATATATATATATATATATATATATATATATATCATCTAGATCCACAATAAAACTTGGATAAGATAAAACTTGATAAATCACACAGGAAACAATGAAGCACCATTGTTTCCTGTGTGATTAAAAAACAATATATATATATATATATATATATATATATATATATATATATATATATATATATATATATATATATATATATATATTTCATTAGCCCATAAATCACGCGGACTTCTACATATAATCAACAACCTCACCCCGCCAGGACTCGAACCCACGATCTTATGTGTGTGACCGGTGAACGTTACCTCTTACAACACTAGGACGCTAAAAGCAATCCTAGACTTTGTTATATTTCACACAAGGCCTGTTCATCGAGCTTATGGCGCCGTGAAACTCCAAGGGAATTGCCCGTGCCTCTTATATAGAACCTCGTGTTTCGAAGCCGGATTTGGTAAAACGCTACTCTCTGATCACTTAAGAGGCACCCGAACCCCTAAATGAGAATGGTCGAGGGGGCTTGTAGGTGTCAGTGGCTCAGTGCAAGGTGAAGGAAAGGGAGTGTGTGTGTGTGAGATGGAAAGAGTGAGAGGGTCTGTGTAATGTGAGGAAGGGCAAGATTGAGAGATGAGTGAGGGATGAGGAGGAAGAGTCAGTGGATGAGTGAGAGTAAGGGAAGGAGAATTTTATGGAGGGTGTGAGAGTAATGAAGAGTTGGAAATGAGGATGAAGGAGAAATAGTGATAGTGAGTAAGTGAGGGAAGGGAGAGCGAGGGTAAGGGAGGGGAAAAGGAGAGAGTAAATAAGGGAAGGTAAGAATGTGTTAGGGAGGAGGAGTTTAAGTGTGAGAATGAGAGAGGGGGAGAGTTAGTGTGATAGTGATGGAGGAGTGAGAGCAAGGAGAGGGAGAGAGTTTGTGAGTATGAGAATAAGGAAGGGAGAGAGTGTGTGTGGGTTAAAGGGAAAGAATGAGTGGATGAGTGAGAGTAAGGGTGAGGAAGAGGGAGAGTGTGTAGAGTGAATGGGGGAGAGAGTGAGACAGGGGAGAGTAAGGGTGAAGGAGGGAGAGAGTGTGGGAAGGGAAGAAACATTCAGAGGGGGGATAAAGAGCGGGAGAAGATGGGAAGACAATGAAGAAGGGTGAAATCAGGAAATATTGAGACAGAAAGTAATAGCATTAAAAATTTAGAAAATTATGGGAAACACGAACAGACTGATAGATCAAAATAGAGGGAAAGAGAGAGTAATGATATTATTGAAAGCCAGACACAAACACAAATATAAATGTATCTGAGTGCAAGGCGCGCGTACATACACTGACAGACTGACTGGCCGCTTATGATCAAAGGAAGGGAACACAAACTCACCATCCCAGAAAAACTATCGTGAAGGCATCATCGGTATACACCAAGGAGGAGGAAGAGGAGGAGGGGGAAGGGGGGAGAGGAGACGCAGCTGTGTATTGACTTTACTTTATGCACCAAGCATCTTGTTGACAAAATAATCATGATATTTCATCAGCCAGGATCGAGAGCCGCAGTTCTTTTGACAGTCAACAGTCAGATTATCATTCGACCCCTTCATCATTTTGGTGACTGTTGAGTACGCTTGATCAAGTAGACTTTTCTCGTCCACCCTTTAACAACTGAAGAGTAGCTTTTTGCCCCCAGTCGTATACCCGTGTTTTTGTGTCCGTGCGGCAGTCCGTCCCATTCGTTCGTCCGTGGGTGAGTTGTAAACGCGACAAGCGATTCTTAGCCCGACTTTATGCATGGACATGTCGCTGGAAGATCTCGGACGGGTTAGATATTCAACGTTTTCTGTTATTGTCGTCTAGTTGTGGCTCCTCTGGCCTTAGCCCTTCTTTACTGCCAGTTTTGTCGATTTGTGATTTTTGCCTTCGGTGATTTGTATTTTTACGATGAAATGTCGTTCCTTTTTAACTAAAAAAAATCCCATTAGGTCAACTTATTACTTTTTAAATTTAGTTTCACTGTTTCTTCCATTATTTATCTGTCCGTTTGGCTCTATTTTTATGCGTCTGATTTTTCGAGCCTCGCTTTCACTGTCTCCGTATCTCTGTTTCTGAATCTATATTTGTCTTTGATTTGCTCTTGTACGAAGTATACAGTCCACGACGACCAAGTGAACCTAACACTCGTACCAGGTTTACCCAACTGTAAATAGGTTCCTAAGATGAGACGGTTAGGGTAGTGAGGGCGGTCGATTGCAGTGCCGTCCACACTGCCTCCTGGTGTACCAAAAAGAAAGCCTTAGTCAACAATGTGCTGTGTCCGTATTGCCCGCAACCAGTGGTCAGAGCTAAGGGGCTCTCTCTCTCTCTCTCTCTCTCTCTCTCTCTCTCTCTCTCTCTCCAACACGCTTTATTCTTTCTTTTTTTTATTGTTATTCTAAGCGCGAAAGTGTGCCATAAACATTTTACGTCTTCCTCCTGCGCTGGGAATATGAAGGTGCATAAACAGTCGGGCCTCACCTCCAGGCGAGACCACCACCTCAAGACCATCAGACCACCACAAGACCATCGGACCTCCACAAGACCACCAGACCACCACCAGACCATCAAACCACCACAACCATCATACGAGACCACCACAAGACCATCAGATCACGAAAACCACCAGACGAGACCACCACAAGTCCATCAGACTACCACAACACCATTAGATCACCATAACCACTAGAGTAGACCACAACGCAGGCAAGATACTCAGACCGCGACATTTACGGGCAATAAAACAGATAAATAGCAAGCAGAAGGATCGCGTTGGCTTTTATGAAAGAACCTGACACCCAACTCGCGGTGATTCATTGGCTATATCACTCCATAACTAATGGTCAGAGAACACCTCCAGTTAATTCAGAGTCTCAGAGCAATTTCAACGCCACCAATGTTGTGTCGTAGCTTGAGTGATCAGTTAGATCTAGTTTTTGGATACCAGTTGAAAAATTCACGTCCGAACATTTAAGAATTCTTGGTTGGCTGACTGAGAGCCGTCTTACCAGCCTGCGGTGAATGACCTAGTCTGATGGAAGGCGAGCTGGAGGACCTATTATAATCGGAGGAAAGCTTCAGTGGAAGATGATTTTACGTGTCCTGGGAGACAATCTTTACTGTATGGAGTGATGGTGTTGTCATGGTAGGTATTTAAAAGGAGGCTCTTGTATCACATGTAAACCTTCTAAGTGTCTACATACATAGTATATGGTAGTTGGGACAAAAATAAACTCGCTTATGGTTCCATCAGTAAATAATAAAATTCATAATTGGGAAATGTAGACGTATCCTTCATTTAGATGCAACAGTGAACGTCTTTATGTTGTTAGATAAAGAAGATTCTGCTCGTGGAAGAGTTAAAGTAGA
Organism: Homarus americanus; assembly: GCF_018991925.1. Lineage (NCBI taxonomy): Eukaryota > Metazoa > Arthropoda > Malacostraca > Decapoda > Nephropidae > Homarus > Homarus americanus. The sequence goes on along the minus strand of NW_024737101.1, from coordinate 109,362 downwards.
GGGTTTAAATGATAATAATTCAACCTGTACAATAGATTCTGCCACGGTGCAACCAAGTCACGAAATATGTCCTAAAGATGCACAAGGGAAGGAATTCATTTGTGGACGGGTGTTCCTGTCCCTGAGTGGGGAGTATTAGGGAAAATGCTCAATTATCTTCACGTGCGTCTTAGTTACAGAGAAGTTTATATTTGGTGTGGGTGTAGTTATATGTATGTAAGATGCTCGGTCTGCTACTCTTATACAGCGTGTAGAGGACAGTCGGCACGTACTGTAGAGATAGAAGACAAAAAGAACTTTGATGCAATAGATGAAGCCAGATCGTAGATAAATAATTCCTTGCCAAGTTATCAGCGAGAGACAGTGTGTAAAACCTTCCTCGTGGTGTTCTCTTTGTTGAGGAATATCTTACCATGACGCCTCTGAGATATCTAAATATTTAATGAGTATATGTCAGTGAGAGATCCATTTATTTACAAGTATGTCGTAGAGAGAATATCATCACATTTAATTGTCTATATAAAGATCTTTGACAGGCATATTCTTATAAGAACATGCCTCAGTGAGAGATCATTGTAGTTAAGAACTTATCTCAGTACGGCGAAATCTTGATATTGGACCATACAAGAAGAATCAGGATACAAATATTACGCCCAGTTACGAAGAAACAAAGTTTACATTTAGAGGGACTTCGATGGTACGAGTGTCACACCTTAGCTAAGCAGAATATGCCACCACGAACCTTATCTCGGTTTTCAGCCCCACAATAATTTGATCGACCCAAATTTACACAGGCACAAAGCCTTGGTTATTAAAATTCTCGTTAGACCACGAGAATGTTATCTAAACTTGCAAGAATTGTAAAATAAAAATAATACTCGTTCGTCTTAATCAGTGGTTCTCAACCTTGTTTGCCTCATGCACCCCTTTCACCATATGTCAGAATGTCATTCCCCCCTCCTTTCCAAGATTGTCTGCCTCAAAAAGTGCATTCCAAATAATATGCATATAATACTGAAAATCCTTTATTTTTTCCATATTAGTACATATACATTTACAATTTTACATGGATTATTTTTATAGTGGAGTTTTACAAATTAAATGCCAATTGAAAATGTTGATGGATTTATAAAACTTGAATAAAAGTAAAATAGTTTTTTTTTATTTATAATGAATTACTTAACAGACCAAACTGAAGCATAATGCAATAAACAAAAAGTTCAATAGAATACCAGGATATTGTAAATTTGTAATTAATTTTATTCAGATGAAGATTACAGTCAATGAGAAACCTGTGATTGTTTTTTCTTCGCCAATTCTGGGATACGCGGAGGAGTGCTTGAAAGGGCACAACGCAGGTCATTTTCTACCTCTAATCTACTACGTTGCTTCGTTTTAATTTGCAACAGAGTTGAAAAGCCTGACTCACAAAGATATGTCGACACAAACGGAAGCAATGCACGGATAGCTCTTTCTGCCACTTTTGGGTAGGAATCGCACATCAAGGGCCAAAATTCTGTGATTGAGTTCTCATCGAACATATCTCTTGCTCCCGAATCAGTTTTCCCCCCCCCCCCTGAAAACCTGAATTCCCCCCCTGGGGGGAATTCCCCCCTGGTTGAGAACCCCTGGTCTTAATGTTTATTGGCTGCCACCACCACCACTCTCAGTCTGGAACAACACAATAATCGTAGCTGTGGGTGATGTGTTGCCACGAGGTTTTAATATTACATGCAATAAAAAATATTGCGTAATTGTAGCTTAATGTGACGTTACGTGATCCTCAGAGTTATCAGGTATCACTTGATTTATCACGTGACCCGTTAGTGGCGTTTAACGTTCACTCAGTTACGGCATGGCGCTCACTCTGTTTGCGTATGTGTGCGTGTGTGTTGTGAGCGATATGGCGTGACTGAATGAACGCTAAACGCCACTGACAGGTCACGTGATACCTGATAACTCTCAGGATCACGTCACCTCTTTCTGTAACATTAAGCTACATTTCAGCAGATCATTGGGTTCCCAATTGATATAACTTTAGTGTAGGTGAATTATTTAGGTATTCTCGAATATAAAATCACCCTGTATTCACTCAACAGCTTTTAATTATGTGCGTGATTTTTATTGTACCATTTTTACCCTTTCAAACGTTGTAGGTTTTTCGTAAATGAGTTGTTGATGCATATGATTATTTCCCAGTCGTTGATCTGAAGAAGTTGTATAAATTTATTGCGTAAACAAACAATTCTAAGTGAACAATTTTACACACACTCACGTATCTATCTATCTATCTATCTATCTATCTATCTATCTATCTATCTATCTATCTATCTATCTATCTATCTATCTATCTATCTATCTATCTATCTATCTATCTATCTATCTATCTATCTATCTATCTATCTATCTATCTATCTATCTATCTATCTATCTATCTATCTATCTATCTCTCTCTCTCTCTCTCTCTCTCTCTCTCTCTCTCTCTCTCTCTCTCTCTCTCTCTCTCTCTCTCTCTCTCTCTCTCTCTCTCTCTCTCTCTCTCTCTCTCTCTCTCTCTCTCTCTCTCTCTCTCTCTCTGTCTGTCTGTCTGTCTGTCCGCAAAATTCATAGAAACACCACATATTCACCATTATTAGCTAAGTTTTGGTATTGACAATAACCATTTAACCACCAATAGAAAAGAAAAAAAATTCATATCAGCGAAATATCTAGTTTACATTGAGGTCACTTGCGAAATTGAAGGAAGAACAAGTTTTCTTAAGGAGAGTTGTTGTTGAACCTAGTTTAACTGAAATGTGTAACCAAAACTTGGTTTAATAATATACTAGTCCTGGATTTCAGGTTTCCCCAGCATCGTTAGGTGTAACTAGTTTTACCTAGGTAATACTAGTCATGACGTACAGCCTTTGTGGCTTTTAGTTTTAACTAGTTAGAACTGGTTTTAACTTATTTTTTCAAGTTTTAGTTGTACATCTAACTGTCGTCGACCCGACGAACACATGTCAGTACACAGAATGTAAATTTTCTTTGATGTTGATGTGTCAGTGACTGTAGACAAGAGCGGGATGTTAATAGTCTGGAACACTTGAGGCACAGAAAGTTTGTTGTTTCAGGAATGTTCACAGCAGAGTTATGGTGTTCCTCCCAGCGGCCACAAGTCGCTGACTCTTGATGTTTTAAAACTGACAACAGAGTTTGTGAATGGTGGGGCAGCAAGCTGACTTGTGGTTTGAAGTCACTCTACCGGAAGTTTAGTTTAAACATTATTTCTTGTAATATATTTTAGGGACTCGGTCCTCTCGATCCCCTTTCAGCTTACTGTAGAAGGTAATTATTTAGAGAGCTAAGCTGAACCTTGATCTACAATGTCACTATGCTCATTGCGCTGATTTTTTCGAGTACCGCCAATTTGTTGATATTATCCTGCTAACACAGTGATGGAGGTGTTCCAGCTATGCCTCGTATACAGCATGATGAGAGAACAACGACACCACAGATCTTAACCTATAATAGCAAGATAGTTACTGTGTTGGTTGACAACTTTGCTACGGTGTCTACCAAGTGACTGTTTGTCCCTTCTGGATCCTGGTATTTATCTATCTGGAGAATGATTTGTTCGATGAACTGATTGAGCATATCAGATACTTCAGAAAACTTGTCTTGGATATGTTCTGTGTACAAAGTGGGTACAGTTACACAAGATAAGAGCTTCAAGCAGATGTTGTTTCTTATCTCTTTTGCTCAAAATTTCCTGAGTTGAAGACCGACTCCCCGCGCCTGTATCTAATGTCGACTCCTTTAGATGATTCATTATTATTGGTACCGTGGTGGAGCGCTGGAGAGCAGCAAGGTCTGGCAAAAGAGGTTGACCACGGTTGGCGCCCGGACGCAACCCTGTTTAGTTCATTCTAATAACAGTCAGGAATGTATCTATTACATCGCCTCTAGAGACCACTTCTCTTGTCTGTATGTTCTCATAGAAGAGGCGGATAACCTTAACAAGTTTTGGGACAAACAATCCCGTGAGCCAGCTCCTGGAACCAATATATGTTTATAGCGCTGAATGCCTTAGTCACATCTAGAAGACAAGACAGCCCCATAATTTATTCCACTGATTTTTCCTGTGTCTTTTTCATGGAAAAGATCCTGTTCACTGTTCTGTGTCATGGTTAGTCCACTCTGAGTCCCGGACATGGTGGTCACAAGTTGGTTTAGAATTACTTAAGTGTGAAGATTATAGAAATATAATGCACAATATACTGTATATTATGCAGTATATACAGCCCTTTGCTGAATTTACCAGAGTTGACTATCCAAGTACATCATTGCAACAAACGCTCACGGTCTAAACAGCAAACTGTGCCAGTGAGAGAACTTCCCTTTGAAGTTTTCGTCTGATTATGTTTACATTTGACCTGCGTACACCTCGCAACCTCTGCCAAGATCCACACTGGTGTCAAAGCAACAGAAAATAAACTGAGTCCGTGAAACCAACCATCTTCAGCCAACGAACCCCCGAGTGTTTACAGCTGATGTTAACAGATAAACATTATTGGCCAGGAAGGGCAGAAAGCTGGGTGAGGGAGCATGGAAGGGGGATGAGGGAGGGAGGGGAAAGGGAATAAGGGATGGAGGGGGGATGTGGAATGAGACGGAAAGGGAAGGCAAAAGATGACGATGAAGGCAGAGGGGAAGGGTGAATGAAGGGCAAAGGGGTTGTCGTTTGGTGTTGTGTACATAGACATATATATGACCAGGACACAACACTTGTTTACTGGGGTGTAACACAGGAATTGAACACTTGACAAAAACTGACCTAATATAACTGGACCAAACGTACCTTACCCTACCTTAAACTAACTTAATTTAACCATGGCTAACCCAATAACACAACTAAACCAAGCTTAAAATACCTGCCTTAGTAGAACCAAACGTAACCTTACCTATCTTAATTTAACTTAACTTAACCAAACCAAAATAATTAAACCAAACCTAATCAAATCAAGCCTAACCTAACCAAATCAAACTGGACCTAACCAAACCTAACATAGCCGCACCTAACCTGGGTTAACGTTATCAAACCTAACTTAAGTAACCAAACCTAACCTAACCTAAACTAACCTAACGTATTGAAACCAAATCTATAGACTTAACAGAACGAAACCAAAACTACACAGTATTAACCAAACAACCAAACCAAACCTATTCTAGGCACACCTAATCCATATGTAGCATCCTTTCTGCAATCATTATTTATAATGTTTTCAGAGCAATAAGAAAAACTTCATAATCACACATGAATTATATTATGTAATAATCATGTGCGTAATAACCACCAGTCACTGTGTTTACTGAATGGTCGCCCTTTTCATTAACGTGGTTTTATCCCTCACTGCCAGCAGCCTGGCGCCACAGGTATATACGCGCGTGCTGCTTTTATGTGTGCATTTTTCCCGAGCGTTCTTTTGTTATGATAAAAGTCATTGTGTGTATGTTTTTTTCACGTGCATGTGTATTTTTTGGTTTTTACGTGTGACGTGGTTTGGAAAGTGCGTGTATTAATGGTATTTGGTTATGTTTTTCCTTGTGTCCGTGTTTAGTTAGTTGAATCCATATCTTTTTATTTGCTTACTGTAACTGTGTGTGTGTGTGTGTGTGTGTGTGTGTGTGTGTGTGTGTGTGTGTGTGTGTGTGTGTGTGCGTGCGCGTGTGCGTGCTACGCGGGTGCATTTATTATTTGAATGCGGGCGTGCGTGGATGCATGTATGTATGCCTTAGTACATATGTGCATCAGTGCCTGTGTGCGTGAGGACGTAGAAGGTAAAACACGAACACACTCTCCCCTCACAGCCACGTCAAATATCAAATAAAAAAACATTCAATGAAATAAAGAAATCTAATTATTGTCCCCAGTTTCACACTGGGTCTTTCCCCTCCAGTGGTCACCAGGCGCCTCGATCACACGCCTTTCAAAACAACCTCAATGTTTCACCCATTTCTGGATTTAATTTAGGCGGTTGCATTGTTGAGGCAGTTGCGAAAAATAATAATAATAATATGTATTGTCTAATGGTAGACCCTGCTGCTATATGGCATCACGGAAATTGTGACCAAGTCTTAGGTTGCTGATTTGTCTTTCTGCCTCATTTACACACAATTGCAGGGTCTCAATTGTTTCTTTTACTTGACAACACAACATACATATAGCGTTTCTCACTATTGTTTTTAATTTTTGTATTTCTTTATAGTTCTTTATTATTATTACAGTGTTAATATTATCATCATCATTATTTTATTTTACTTTTTATCATAAAATTTATTTACTGTGAATAATTATTACATTCCCCGGCCCCGATGTGGCTCAGTGACCTGTGCCCGGGTGAGCTAATCCCCGTAAAAAAGAAAAAACAACGAAACAAAAACTACGTAGAGAGAGGAACGTAGCAGTGTTGGCAAAAACCATTGTTTAAAAAAACCTCAAGCATTTTCTTTTGGTTTTGGGTTTTAATGCTATTATGTTGGTTTTAATCAAATTTTAAAGTACAGCTAGATTAAAATTTGATTGGACTCTGTTCCAAGTATCAGGTACCAGTATAATTTTTATTGCTAAAAAATACATGAATGCATGAATTAGTTTTGTATTTTTTCAGTAGATTATAATTTATTTAATAAACTTATGATTTGTTCATTTATAAAGTTTGATAATTTACGCTTCTTAAAATATTTTTTTTGATGCAACATAGACAATTATTTATGTAGTTGACAATTTTTATTAATGATAATATAAGATTAGTATATATTTATAAGCAATAACTATTATATGTTAAAAGAAATGTGACAGATCACACCTAGAGAATATACACAATAATACTAAATTACCAAAAGGGCCTAAAACAGGAGTAGGAACTGAACATAATTATTTGACACAGCAGGAGGTAGAAGTAGGACTGGTAGGTGCATTAAAATACCTGGGAATTAATTTTTCGTCTGGGCACATGACTTGAAGATTTAGTGTTAAGAGGTTAACCAGATTATGAAGTAGGTTATATCCATACGCTTAGTCATGGCTTCAAATTTAATTTAACAATTTAATAGTGATGGTCCATCTGGAAATAATAAAAAAAAACTAACAAAAAGCTTAATAAAACTAATGAAAAAGACGGATAGCAATTAACAAGAGACAATGTTTATGTTTGGTTTAAACTTTTGGTTTAAATCGGCCAACACTGGAACGTAGTAATTAGTTTTTATTGATCTTCACATCTAAATCTGCAACATTGTTTAATTGCTTGGTGGTAATTGTTTTTGACTCGACGTGGATTGACTGTTGGGGAGGATGTAAGTGAGAAAGTTGGGGAGGATGTGAGTGAGAATGTTGGGGAGGATGTGAGTGAGAATGTTGGGGAGGATGTGAGTGAGAATGTTAGGGAGGATGTTGGGAGAATGTTGGGGAGGATGTGAGTGAGAATGTTGGGGAGGATGTGAGTGAGAATGTTGGGGAGGATGTGAGTGAGAATGTTAGGTAGGATGAGTGAGAATGTTGGGAAGGATGTGAGTGAGAATGTTGGGGAGGATGTGAGTGAGTATGTTGGGAAGGATGTGAGGTGAATGTTGGGGGGATGAGTGAGAATGTTGGGAAGGATGTGAGAGAATGTTGGGGAGGATGTGTGAGAATGTTGGGAGGATGTGAGTGAGAATGTTGGGGAGGATGTGAGTGAGAATGTTAGGGAGGATGTGAGTGAGAATTTTGGGGAGGATGTGAGTGAGAATGTTGGGGAGGATGTGAGTGGTAATGTTGGGGAGGATGTGAGTGAGAATGTTAGGGAGGATGTGAGTGAGAATGCTGGGGAGGATGTGAGTGAGAATGTTGAGGAGGAGGTTAGTGAGAATGTTTGGGAGGATGAGAGAGAACATTTACCCACACCCTTAGGCTATCACCCAAGAATCCATTTATGGATATATGCAAATTAGTTCCCGGAGTCTTCATCTTACCTCTTAATTTCACTAAGAAAATGTTCTTATATCCTGACGAACTTCCCAAAACAGAATTTTCCTCGAGCTTTGTGGTATGCAAATCAACTCCCTCGAATCTTCCTTTGAACTTTGACCTTTAGGATGATAAAGACCCGTTTCCTTGTTTTGGAGATAATACCTAGAAAATGCTTTGTGTGGTGGACTAACTTACACACTGACGAGCACACTCATTCGCAGATGTCCTCATAATATAATGTACCTATTAATATTTCAGCGTCTCTTAAGAAATAACAAAGTATTTTTTCATACCTAGAACTACACACGCGTCTCTCTCTCTCTCTCTCTCTCTCTCTCTCTCTCTCTCTCTCTCTCTCTCTCTCTCTCTCTCTCTTATATACAGCATGAGAAAACGGCCGGGTGCAATGTCGACTCTAGCATACAAATTCTCTGTTTACTAGCTAACACTTGGCCACAAATTGTACCTCGAGTGGCAGGAGGCAGTGAACTATGAATAATTAATGTTAGAAAGATGTTTCGTAAAGTCTGGCACAATGGTTAACGTTGTTCTGTGTCTTAGATAAATAAGCTACTTATACTAGATTCTCAAAGACTCATACAACGAATAATTATATTACTTGTAAACTGATTGACTTAAAACTTAAAAAAGTACATCTAAATTATAACATAAAAAAATTATCGAGTCTCTATGTTAACTAAATGCATTCACTCAGCACAAGTGGGGGACAAAATTAACTTTGGAAATCTTTCTACATTATGAACCTTAATTGACTTAGGTGGAAACTTATCATATGAAACTTTGAAGACCCTTTACAGCTCTCGACGACCAAGAGGTAATGAGAGGGTTTGATGTCCGATGTGTTGTCAGTCTTCTTCTACTTTTCTTAAAATTCTGGAATAGTTTAATAAATAAGTAAATAGATAATCGAGTAAGAAATAATAGTAAACACTGTACCTATTAATAACTCGGATTACAGGATCATTCACAGTTTAACTCACCTTGCGACTCTGTACCTGTGTTTGTATATATGACTCATTATATTCTTATCGTTTCTTTATAATTTCACAGCTAATAATTTTTGTATTAATTATTATTTTATATTATTCTTCTTATTTACTCTTTTACCGTGATATTTTCAAAGGTTTTTAATGAAAAATCCGAAATAAAGACCACCACCCCCCACACACACACAAATTAAATACAGTATATATATAAATGACGTCACCAGAATTACCAACACCAAAATTTACCTGTCACAGGTCGTACGGGGAAGCTAATTCATCCGTGAAGGTAATAATTTTTGCCACATTGCAACAACTGAGTTAAACCTAGATAATCAGATTGATTCACCTCTGTAAATGTGTGCGCTCGCGCGCGCGTGTGTGTGTGTGAGAGAGAGAGAGAGAGAGAGAGAGAGAGAGAGAGAGAGAGAGAGAGAGAGAATTTTCCTGAATACATTTCGTGACCTATGATTTTTGCGACGCCTTATCTTTCATTGTATTGATCATTATATAACCTCTCATTATACAGTCACATCAAAAAGTCAACGTCTTCCGAACGAGTCAGTTTCTAAACTAAATATAAAAATGTAGCACCGGCAGTGTTGGGCTCCTGACCTACACACACCTGTGAGTATTCTTGGTTATAATGTCCCTTATCTGAGGATGTTATACACATTTCAAATAACATTCCGTGCTGGATGTAATAGTAAAACAAATGTGAACAAACAAATGATTCCTCTCTCTCTCTCTCAGGGAAGAATGTCATTTTTATTTGATATTTAAATTATGCCCTTCATAATTATGATAACACAGAAATTTCAATATAATTTACAGGCATATCAATAATATGTTTATACGTGAATAGCACCAACCATGACACCATCAAAATGGCACCTTACCAAATGTGTTTTCTAAGGAAGGAAGTGCCTACAACACCAGGAAGGTGAACAGCTGGAGTTAATGTCTAGAATTCTATCGCCTGAATGTGATACGTAGTACCCCATTCTATCTCTAAATTAATAAACATCTACTTCTGGAGATTGACTGCTAGATAACAGTGAGGAGGGCATGGTCTGACAAAATTTTTTTATTTCTTTACAGCGTAGGGTTTGAGTTGAGGCGGAACAACAAGAAATGCGATCCAATTATTACTTTCTTGTTTTACCAAAGCGTTCCTGTTGTATAACTACTCAGTCAGACACGTTCAGGTTGCGGGGTTCGTCAGTGAACAGTTGTCTGTCTCAGTTTGGGTGACAGCGGTCTAGCCTGACGACAACGCCGGACCTCTTTATTTACGTTACCATTATTAAAGCATATTCCTTCTTTATCTTGTGTTAGTGTATATAAAACATATTTATCAAGTTTTGTATCAACTTATGTTTTGTAATCTATCAGTGGCAACAGGTGAAACAAATCAAGTTCACGATAGATCCTGATATTGAATAATTAATGGAGACATTTGACAAGAACCACACACACACACAAAACTACATCCTTGACCACCGTAGGGTCAAGACCTATTCAGGCGCTGCTCCTGCTGAGCAGCGGCCCCCCCTTGGCCATGTCCGACCCCATTCCTGAAGTTCCTCTCCTCGACCTATCTTCACCACCGGGATATCTGCATAATCAAAAGTGACAATTTCGTTTCGGAAAGAAGTGGGATCAGTGTTGAACAGTGCCAGTGAGAGCCGTGACCCACCACTGAGATAAGCACCCCTGGGAACCATCCTCTGGCCAGACGGTGTTAATCCGTCCACCCTGGGAGCAACAGGGGACCAGTCGGCTATGCACCTGACTACGAGATAACACAACACCACCCAGCAGAGTGAGGTACTGTGACACTACCCCACACCATACGGTGTCCCCATGACTACGTGAGGTCCTTTATTTCAACACCCGAGGACGAGTCACTGTACCACGTGAATGTATTATCCCGTCTCATGGCAATAACAATTATATAAATTTGGGTTAATATATTTAGTTCATATAATCCAATCACCCCACGGTAACTTTCCATTAAGCTGTGAGTTGCCATTATAAACAACAATCATACACATAATAACAAATACTAAACAGTTGTAAACAACAGCATCACTATTTCAGTATAAATTCATACAAATCCTTTGAAGAATTAAGTAAATATAAACATTATTAAAGAAAAACAGAAAACAAATTCTATACGTAACATAAATAGAGCTTCCAAAATGTTGCTATTTGCCTGACGAACTAGGTACCACTGTCTAGCTCCACCGGGACCAGGTCGAGGCTGGACCAAGCCAGTCACCCACTCATCACTCGAGTGGGGTGACTTTGACATATAATACACACTGCCCTTAACTGGTTTAGTGATGTTGAAAGCTGTCATCTCGACCTTGAGTATGACATGCCTCACCTATCCTGGGAGGTGGGGAATAGTATCATCCGCCAGGCGCCGACGGAAGTTATCAAGAAGCACCGACTGGGAAGGGTGTGGATTCCCCCACCCATCACCCCAACTCCCCCACTCACCCACCCTGGGAGGTGGGGAATAGTACCATCCGTCAGGCAACGAAGGAAGGTATGAAGAACCACCGCTTGGGGAGGGCGTAGATTCCCTCTCCCATCCCCCAACTCCCACACTCGCCCACTCTGGGAGGTGGGGAATAGTATCATCCGCCAGGCGCCGACGGAAGGTATCAAGAACCACCGACTGGGAAGGGTGTGGGTTCCCCCTCCCATCTGCTCATCTCCCCCTCTCAACCATCATCCCCCCAACCCTCCCTCTTCCATCCTGGGAGGTGGAGAAAGGCAACAATGATAGCAACAACAATAACATCCTGAGCACTAGGAATAATTCCAATGTTTGACACGATATTTCGTAACTGTTGGTGAAAACTTGAGGTATCTTTTATTTCCTCTCAAATTAATCCATATATTACAAAGAAAAAAGTGAAGCCTTCTATAGATCGTTTATAGACATAAAACCCTCATGTTTCTGACATCTGTAATAACCATTCATGAAAAAGACAATTCGCAACTTATCATCTTTCAGAATCCTTTGATGGTCGCGGATACACTTGGTGAATTTCTTCTTGCTTACATTTTTATGGAGGACTGTGAGCAAGTACTTGGAAGTAGGGAGCGATGTTTCTGAAAAAGACCAGGAAACTTTTGCTCTTTTTTTAAAAGTGTTTTGATTTCAGTAGGAATGTCACACATTCCCCAAAAATTATTTTTAATAATGTCGAGGGAAAATAAAACACATCCGCGTTATAAGTTGAGGATTCTCAGAGGTGCGTAACTAAATTAAATTCTTCATGTAGGTGAGGGTACGAGAAGTCACTGAGGTACGGTTGTGTTTCCACCCGGCCCTCTTGCCACCGTCTAATCTTTATACCATAAGAAATAATTGGATTGTCACCTCATCTGGAACCAATTGGTTGATAGCACCAACCATACATAATAATGGTTCCCCTCATGTAACGAGCATAGCCGGCCATACGGCCACCTAAGCTTGAATTTGTTTAAGGTGTAAAAGCTAACCATTACCCCGGAACACGATCCGCAAATCCATTAACATCCAGGTTCCCAATTACTGCTGGGTAGACAAGCAAATGGCGTAAAGAAATTTGCCCACAGTTTCACCTTGCCTGGAGATCGAACCCGGTCCGCTCGCTTGCGAGGCGAGCAAGCTGAACATTACACCACAGGTCGCCACCATACCTACCTACATACCTACCTGACAGACACAGACAGAAAGACAGACAGACAGATCACTCTCCCATATTCACAAACTTCATCCCATCTCCACAAACCTCACCCCATACCCGCAGCCCCCCCCACTTCATCAGGAGGTCACGACCGCAATGATAATCCTGGAATAATCTGGAGTTTTCCCTGATGTCTCCAAGGCGGCGACTCTATTAGAACGCTCAACAACCCAGAGTGATCCAGGACACCCCACTGAACTCCCGAGCCCGGTAATGGCTCCGGGCGCCAATTCTCTTCTTTCCTTTTCCTCTCTCTCTCTCTGTACCTCGATATTTCTTCTTCTTTTCAATCTTTTTTCCTCCCTCCCCCTTCCTCGTGCTGCTAGACACGTGCCAAGAGAGAGAGAGAGAGAGAGAGAGATGAAACGAAATATGATAGCATAATTATCTAGGATCCCACCTTATCAATAAATGTTAACGATTGATTTTCAGCAGCGAGACTAAAACAATCTGAGTACTGCTCTGATGTTGTTATTTTTACTTATGGTGTGAGTACTGCTGTGATGATGTTATTAATTAATACTTATGGTGTAAGTACTGCTCTGATGTTGTTGTTATTATTACTATGGTGTGAGTACTGCCTGTTGTTGTTATTATTATTATTACTTATGGTGTGAGTACTGCTCTGGTGTTGTTGTTATTATTACTTTATGGTGTGAGTACTGCCTGATGTTGTTGTTAGTATTATTACTTATGGTGTGATACTGCTCTGATGTTGTTGTTATTATTATTACTTATGGTGTGAGTAATTGCCTGATGTTGTTGTTTTTATTACTTATGTGAGTACTGCTCTGGATGATGTTATTAATTATCACTTCTATGGTGTGAGTACCGCCTGATGTTGTTGTTAGTATTACTTATGGTGTGAGTACTGCTCTGATGTTGTTGTTATTATTACTATGGTGAGTACTGCCTGCTGATGTTATTAATCATCACTTTTGCGGTGAGTACTGCTTGATGATGTTATTAATTATCACTTTATATGGTAGTGAGTACTGCCTGATGTTGTTATTAATTATTACTTATGGTGTGAGTACTGCCTGATGATGTTATTAATTAATAATTTTATGTAGTGAGTACTGCTCTGATGTTGTTATTAATTATTACTTATGATGTGAGTACTGCTCTGATGTTGTTATTATTATTACTTATGGTGTGAGTACTGCTCTGCTGATGTTATTAATTATCACTTATGGTGTGAGTACTGCTCTACGATGTTATTAATTAATACTTATGGTGTGAGTACTGCCTGATGTTGTTATTATTACTTATGGTGTGAGTACTGCCCCTGATGTTGTTATTAATTATTACTTATGGTGTCAGTACTGCTCTGATGATGTTATTAATTATCAATTATGGTGTGAGTACTTTCTGATGTTGTTGTTATTATTATTACTTATGGTGTGAGTACTGCTCTGATGTTGTTGTTAATATTATTACTATGGTGTGAGTTCTGCTCTGATGATGTTGCTATTAATTAATAATTATGGTGTGAGTACTGCCTGATGTTGTTGTTATTATTACTTATGGTGTGAGTACTGCTCTGATGTTGCTGTTATTATTATTACTTATGGTGTGAGTAGTACTGCTCTGATGATGTTATTAATTATTTCCTCTTATGGTGTGAGTACTGCTCTGATGTTGTTGTTATTATTACTTATGGTGTGAGTACTGCTCTGATGTTGTTATAATTATTTTACTTGCGGTGTGAGTACTGCTCTGATGATGTTATTAATTAATACTTGGTGTGAGTACTGCTCTGATGTTGTTATTAATTAATACTTATGATGTGAGTACTGCCTGTTGTTGCTATTATTATTACTTATGGTGTGAGCACTGCTCTGCCGATGTTGGCTAATCATCACTATGGTGTGAGTACCTGATGATGTTATTAATACTTATGGTGAGTACTGCTCTGATGTTGTTATTATTATTACTTATGGTGAGTACTGCCTGCTGGATGTTATTAATTAATACTTATGGTGTGAGTACTGCTCTGATGATGTTATTAATTGGTCACTTATGGTGTGAGTACTCGCTCTGATGTCGTTGTTATTATTATTACTTGCGGTGAGTACTGGCCCCTGATGTTGTTATTAATTATTACTTATGGTGTCAGTAATTGCTCTGATGTTGTTGTTATTATTATTACTTATGGTGTGAGTACTGCCTGATGATGTTATTAATTAATACTTATAGTGAGTAATTGCCTGATGTTGTTGTTATTATTACTTATGGTGAGTACTGTCTCCGATGTTGTTATTAATTATTACTTTATGCATAGTATCGTTTCACGATGCGTTATTAATTAATACTTGGTGGTGAGTACTGGCTCTGATGTTGTTGTTATTATTACTTATGGTGAGTACTGCTCTGATGATGTTATTAATTAATAATTTCTATGGTGTGAGTACTGCCTGATGATGTTATTAATTACTTATGGTGTGAGTACTGCTCTGATGTTGTTGTTATTATTATTACTTATGGTGTGAGTACTGCTCTGATGATGTTATTAATTATTTCTGCGGTGTGAGTACTGCTCTGATGTTGTTATTATTACTTTGGTGGTGTGAGTACTGCCTGATGTTGTTACACTCATACTTAAGTGGTGTCAGTACTGCTCTGATGATGTTATTAATTAATACTTTAGGTGTGAGTTCTGCCTCTGATGATGTTATTAATTAATACTTTATGTGAGTACTGCTCTGATGTTGTTGTTATTATTATTACTTATGGTGTGAGTACTGCTCTGATGATGTTATTAATTAATACTTTGCGGTGTGAGTACTGCTCTGATGTTATTGTTATTATTATTAAATTTATGGTGAGTACTGCTCTGATGTTGTTGTTACTATTATTACTTATGGTGTGAGTAATTGCTCTGATGATGTTATTAATTATCACTTATGGTGTGGAAAGTACTGCTCTGATGTTGTTATTATTATTATTTATGGTGTGAGTACTGCCCTGATGTTATTGTTATTATTATTACTTTGGTGGTGTGAGTACTGCTCTGATGTTGTTGTTACTATTATTACTTGCGGTGAGTACTGCCCTTGATGATGTTATTAATTAATACTTATGGTGTGAGTACTGCTCTGATGTTGTTGTTATTATTATTACTTATGGTGTGAGTACTGCTCTGGTTGATGTTATTAATTAATACTTTCATGGTGTGAGTACTGCCCTGATGTTATTGTTATTATTATTACTTATAGGTGAGTACTTGATGTTGTTGTTATTATTACTTGTGGTGTGAGTACTGCTCTGATTTTGTTATTAATTAATACTTATGGTGTGAGTAATTCTTTTTATATCAATTTTCTTTTCAACCCCTGACGTCCATTTATACACCTCGATCATATCGCCCCTCACTCTACTTCTAGAGGGGAGTGCAAATTCAGATGCTTTAGCTTGTCTCTTTATTCAAGGTTCCTTATGCCCGTATTATTCTTGTCATCTCCTCCCTCTGTATGCTTCCTAGGGATTCGCTGTCCATTCTGTAGTACGGTGACCAAAACTTAATTGCATAATCCAAGTGAGTTCACAAGTGCAAAGGATAGTTTTAAGATAACCTCGCCAGTCTTGTAACTATGAACCCAAGTATTGTCAGCCTTGTTTCGAGCAAATGCAATATTGTTGTCTTGTTTTAAGATTCTTACTTATCATTATCCCTAAATTTTTCTCAGTCAGATTTCTCTATGCCAACGTTGTTCATCCGATATCTAGTTTCTCTGTTTACATCTCCTAGGCTAAGTACTCTACATTTGTCCACATTAATTTCATCTGCCATTTTTCAGACCATGCGAAAAATTTATTTAGATCTTTCTGTAGTATTGTGGAGTCCCTGTCAGGTTTAATTACACGCCTTATTTTAGTCTCGTCAGCCAATTTACACACACACACACACACGCACGTAAGTGTGTGGCACAAACACAACACGTATACACACAGGCAGGACAGGACAAGATATGTGTTCACGTGAAGAAACTTCCCAGATAGAAATTTCCCCAAAAGTTAGGGAAAACTTCATGCCAACGAGGGAGTCTGTCGACATATTGACAGGAACACGATATTGCTACTACTATGGTATTATGGCAACCAGTTACGCCAGTCATATCGTCAGCTTTGTTATCATAGGAGCTGACTATCGTGGCGGATATATGATCTTATTTCTGGTGTTATGTTAATTTAACCACAATCTCCCTACATTTGCGTTGAACTATACTGTAGTTTGTCTACTCGAAGCTTGTAACGGAGGCCTAGGGTCAGTTTGTAGGTTAGCAGTGGATTGGTTGGCGGACTTACAGCCTTAGGGACATTACAGTTCTTCAGTACTTAATCTATCGCTTTTGTATTATTGTATTTTAGGAGGTATTAGCGTGTTAAACGCAAAAATATCAGCCGAACACGAACAGGATGAACAAATTCTGGGACGTAAACTCCTCGATACCTGACATAAAGCAGCGTGGTGGAGGATGCTACTTTTTCTTTCCCCAAGTGCGTAAATTATCAGAGATCAACAGAGAATAGTTACTATCTCTCAAAATGTCTTTATATACTTGCATATATATATATATATATATATATATATATATATATATATATATATATATATATATATATATATATATATATATATATACACGATTGATCAAATATCAAAGAACTGTAATGATTCTTCGGGCGTCCCTGCCTTGCTGCCAAACTGACCCTATGCCTCTGTTACAAGTCGAGTGAACAAACTATAGTTACGTCATTGTTGGTGTCATGGAAGTTGTTAGCATTATGGCATATTAAGATTGATGTATGTGAAGATTTGGCGATCACATCTTGTTTGATGGCAACTGTAAACTGCTATATGTTTTATGAGAATGAAACAAAATTGTGTTGGTCGTCATGGAAATAAGATGTTGTCACAGAAGGGTCAATGTCCTGCCATTTTAACTTACCCCCCCCTCACATTCTAACCCTCTTCTGTCCCACTCTCATCCTTCCTTTTACCCTTCCTCTTATCCTCAACTCTCTCTTTCTCTTTCCCACGCATCTTTCCTCTCACTCTCCCTATCGTCTTACCTCTTCTTCCTAACTCTCATCCCCTCTTCATTTTCTCACTATTCCTCTTATTCCCTTTTTTTCTTTACTTTCTCGCTCTAACTTATTATTACTCTATTTTAGCCTTTCCTCTCCCTCTCACTCTCCCCGTCAGACTTCTTTCCTCTCACCCTCATTATGGCGCTCAATACCACTCACTCATTTTTCCTCTCACTTTCCCTGTGGATCTCTTTTGTCCCAGACGATCTATGTCGTGTGTTAGTGAGAGAAGAATGAGGGTAAGGGAGGGAGAGAGAGAAAGGATAAAGGAGAGGGATGGAGAAATATGTAAGGAGGAGGAGGAAAGGGAAACATAGAAGGAGGGTGGAATGGAGATATAAAGAGAGGGAGGAATGGTGAGGGATTGATAATGATGAAGATGAAACAGAGACGGAGAGAAATGGAAGGAGGGAAGATGGAGGAGGTAGAGTGAAAGAGAAAAGAAAGGTCAGTAGATAGAAATAGACAGACCGGAAGGAGAGAGGAAAATATAAGGGTGTAATAAGGGAAACTCAAGGTGATAAAGTAAGAATCTATTGGTTATAGGATAAAGTCATGAAAGTTGGTAGGGTGGCCGATTAGTTATTTGAACTTGGTATAATATGTGGTTAGGGGAAATCTTCTAAACACCAATTCTAAGTACAGCTATTTATTAGTTAACTCAATGGCATGAACACATTAATAGATCATTATATTTACGTTATTATACACTGACTCTCGGACACCAACACGAAATGGCTACACTTCCCACCGTAAGTAACTCACCCTAGGGATCGCTCTGACAAGAACTCACGTGACCTGAGGGAGGCCCAGCGCCTGGGGAATGTCTGCAGGTGCTGCTGGAGCTCGTCTCCTGTGGGAGCCTGCTGGGAACTTGGTGCTTGGGAGGGAAGTCTCCCTCCCGACCTCGACTTGTGACGAGCGTGGCTGCGTCTTCCTCTGTCTCTCCCTGTCTGTCTCTGTCTGTCCTTGGGAAGGAGCTGTCGGCCCCTTATATTGGAAGTCATAGACCGGCAGATAACGTCACTAATTAACACTAATCTGGGTGTGTCGAGACAGCTGTGTTTGCCCAGGTGCGTGGTGCTGGCTGGGGGGGGGGAGTAGTTTCTTGAGTTAACACGGTCATGATCGCGTGGCTGTGAGAACTGGTTCCCTTTGAGACCGTGACGTCTGCTGGGTCAGGTCTTAATCTCATTGTAATTACGAAGGGTGGGTCAACTTACGAGGGTGAACACGTGCCCCTCTACTCACTGTTATATGTGTTGCTCTTCTCTGGTCTGATAAACAATCATTACAGAGGAGAGACAGATGGGCAAAGACTGACGTAACAACTATTGGAGAGAGCAAGAGAGAGAATAATACTTATTAAGATGTATTCATAATCTCTCATCCATTTATCACAGAATCGTTTTCTTTTCGTTCCTCTTTACATAAAACAAGACATCTGATAAACGGTTCGGGTCCGTGACGGAAAATGCTTCTGAATGCTCCTTTGAAGATCACTTTATCGAAGACGGTCAAAAGGACTCGAAGAGCAAAATGCCTCTGTGATGTCCTTTGACGCTTGTCTTTAATTAGGGACATGTTAAAGGAGCGTTGCAACAAAATGATTCTCTATTGAAAAAAAATGGAGAAGTCGTTGCTTACTTGCTCTTAGTGGCTAATTATGTCATTTAATAGACTCAATTATCGACTCCCATCTCATTAACTAATGGTAAAAAATACGAGAGTTCTTTTGACAATTTGGGAAAGTTCTCTTTTTTTTGTAAAGTTCTTGATAGATGTTTAATGCTTAGATTTAACCAAATTGTACTTCAGGTTAGGTTAGGTTAGGTTTGGATGGGTTAAGTTACGATTAGTTATGGTCAGTGTTATGCTTGATGAGTGCACGACTCCAGAGGATTATTAAGTTTAGAAGTGAGGTCGACAAGTTTGAAGTCTGATATCAATAATGTACAGCATATTCACGCCAGAAAATGTTCATGTAATAACCAACCATTTTTTTTCTTCAAAATTTAATTATAAAACATATACCCCGGCGGATTGTCGATCACAACAGGTGGATGTAATGTTACAAGAGGAAAGAAAACAACCAGTTGTAAATTATCTAAAAAATTATTAATATTTTATGGCTTCAGACTCCAGTTATAAGAAGTAATTAGACTATAGTTTCCTGTCTTAAGAACTATACAGACATATTAGATGAACTATACTAGAGTACGAGGAACGGTCATAAGATTTTCTAAAATGAGTATATAATAAAAATTTAGAACCACAATTCCTATTTATTTTTTAGCATAGTCTCCCCTGGCCTCAATACACTCATCCCACTTGTCCTTCAAAGTCAGTCTTGAAGGTTTATAGAAGTCTTCCTGCTGCTCCTGACACGGCGCCTCAGTAACCTCCTTCAGCTCATCATCATGTGAGAGTGGATTAGTGCCCTCGGAGGTCGGGCATGAGGTATCGAAGCATAGTCACTTGGAGCTAGATCTGGGCTATAGAGAGGCTGGAGGAGTTGCATGAAACCAGAATCATGAATAGACTTTTGTTAGGTTAGGTTTTAGTTCATGAAGGAATGCTAAGACTTACGTTAATGTAGATGTGGCTGCATTGTTCTACGAGATTGAGGTAAGTTAAGATTTAGTGTCCATTATATAAGGCAATTAGTCGTGCTGGGAAAACCAATGAGCTCTTCACCCGTCAGTTGTGTGTTATGCATCTCGGATTTTTAATACTTACAGTGATAGAGTAAACTTGTCTTCCCTAGTTACCTGATAGACTGTGCTGCAGTAAACCTGTCTTCCCCAGTTACCTGTTAGACTGTGCTGGAGTAAACCTGTCTTTCCCAGTCACCTGATAGACTGTGATGGAGTAAACTTGTCTTCCCTAGTTACCCGATAGACTGTGCTGGAGTAAACCTGTCTTCCCCAGTTACCTGTTAGACTGCTGGCTGGAGTAAACCTGTCTTCCCCAGTTACCTGATAGACTGTGATGAAGTAAACCTGTCTTCCCTAGTTACCTCATAGACTGTGATGGAGTAAACCTGTCTTCCCCAGTTACCTGATAGACTGTAAATTATATATCGGCCTTTAAACCGTTTGACTCTTATTTTAAAATTTCCTGAAAATATATAACATGCGACATTTTTCCCTTTTCCCGAGTGGTGCTCACCTGTGTGTATATATGAATGTAGCCAACAATTTACACAGGTAAAAGATCATTTATTTATTTATTTGTCTATGTCTGTCTGTCTGTCTGTCTGTTTGTCTGTCTGTCTGTCTGTCTGTCTGTTAATTCACAGGCGTGGATTAAATCAGGATTCGTGTAACTGTACGTATGGCGAGAGAGAGATAAAGACTGGAAAAGGAGAACCAAAGATATAGAGGCAAATAGAGACATTTGGGAAGACTGTACAAGTTACGAGACGTTTAGTTAAAGAGCTTTGAAATGGCTTTGACTTAGGGCTGTTGTTTACTAGTATTGTGGGGGAACTAAGTGGTGGAAGAGAGAGGCCGGGAGAGTAAACGGCAAACAGACTAAGAGACAGACAAAATGAGACACAGGAAAAGAGTTACAGCAACAGAAATATTGAAATGGAGAGAGAGAGAGAGAGTCTTAATGCCTGCTATCAGTACATCCTAGACATAGAGGAATAGAAACATGAAGAAGACGTAGATGTTAAAGGTAGATCCACCGAGAGGAGACGATGGACGTGAGGTTGGGAAGCTGAGGCTGCCTTACTGTGTTGTAGGTGCATCATCATCATCATCATCATCATCATCATCATCGTCATCATCATCATCATCATCATCATCGTCATCATCATCATCATCATCATCGTCATCATCATCATCATCATCATCATCATCATCGTCATCATCATCATCATCATCATCATCGTCATCATCATCATAAAAATAATTAACAAAACCTAAATATTTCTGAATTAGTTACAATAAAAAAAGAAGAAAAAATGGAAAAGATGATCATAATAAGCATGAGACTTGAATTATTTGATACTAATATTTAGTTAAATTATTCAAAATTATTTAGCCTGGCTGATGAATTATTATCTTTTAGGGTAACTGGCAACAATAAGAACTTCACCCCAGAGTAATACAAAGCCATGGTCGAGGTTCTTTGCTTAAATTTTTGCTCACGTGAATAATGATTTTTTTTTTGGGGGGGAGGGGGTGGGTTGTTACGGTAGAGTCTTGGTGTAATTTCTGCTGCAGTTCAGCCGCCATCTAAATGTCACGGCTTAAACCAGGCAGTTAGTTACGTTCAATTAATTTAATGTACAAATCATTGAGAACCCTGGCTAAATTCTCTCTCTCTCTCTCTCTCTCTCTCTCTCTCTCTCTCTCCACTCGTAAGATTTCCTTTCAAGGTGGATTCTTATGTCCCTTTATCTTGGAGATGGTTTTAATCTTGACCAGTGGAAGGTTTTGTTCCCAATGACGTCATGTAATCACATCAGACCCATTCGCTGATTTTCATTCAGAGGAAATCCAAACCAATAGGATGACTTATCTTAATGACGTCATCTGTTTGGTGAAATGCCATTCGCCTGTCATTATGAGGACATAAATCTAAAAAAAAAAAGTAGCTGGTATATAACAGAATTAACGACTCCTCGGGGTATGTGATCCTATGTGAGCGGAGGGACACATAGATGTAATAACCGGAGCCGAGAATTTATTGAAGAGGGAGAAAATATGTCCATAAGAAATAACATTATGATTACTATTCGTGTAAGATGTGATAGAAGAGCTCGTCACCAATACCTGTATGTCAAAAATGGATTAATATGAGAGTAATTTTTTATTATAATCTTAACTGCTTAGAGAGACTTGCATATGAATGAGTGCTTTAAATAGCCCCTTAATAACACTTTATAACTCACACTGGAAGTTAACGAGGCTACGACACTGATGGAAGATGACGCTGCCATCACACCCACACTTACAGTATGTCAATGTGTATATTTAAAGAACAGGTACTGTATATCAATATGTCTGGGCCACCACACAAGATCGTCTCTATATTTATTAGTTTATATGACAAACTCGCTTTTATTTATCAAGGGAGGATGCTGACAGTTATATTCAGTAAAACACAAGTATATAATCTGGCCAGGAAGTATAATTAAGCCATCTTTAAGAATGACTTTGTAGCGGGAACTGGAGAGGGAGACTTAGATAGGACACACCTGTCCCTCCGAGCGCTGTAGTGTATGTTGGTGTGGTCTGTTACCTCATACTGCTGACTACATAGCGGTGCATGAGATTACAGTACTGTAATATGGCAGTCAGTTCCCCAGTCTACCAGTGACTTGGGATCATGACCCAGTAAACAGTCAGTGTGCCTAGTTGGAAATACAATATACTTAGCGACCTTCACTTGGTATGGTTCAGCTCCACAGTTTGTAACTTGAAAAATAAACTTTGTTATAATTCCAAAAAGAGCCTCATGAAAAAAACCGAGAACCAATGGGATATCTCGTAGATGTTTACTATGTAGAAATAAGTTTGTTGAGTGGTGGACGAGATCATTAAGAGTCAATATTTTCGATGTGTGGTGGAACGTCATCACAAGCCGAGTTAATTAGATGTACCTAGCCTTGATGACAACCAGGTTAAGTCATCCTAACCTAATTAATGTGGAACCGTCCCAGGACATTAATGTTCCTTTATGTCTTCTAGCTTAATCTAGTTAATCTATTTTAGCCTTCCGTAAGCCATTCGTGTTTAACCGATCTTAAATTCAATATAACTTAACCCAGCTCTGTGTACAGTAGTTTAACCTAACGTAACCCATCCTAGTTTAGCTTAACCTAACCTTACCCGTCCAAGCCTCTTGTTCTGTGAAATTAATATGCATTTAGGATTATTATTCTGGTGAGATTTAGTCCACGAGAAATTTGGCCAGTAACATTTTCTTTAATAGAATTTTATACAATGTTATTTTTTGTAGCGTTTTCACCCCACGGTACTTTTTCTGTAACAGTTTTCACATTAGTGTTTCCTATCATAGTAATTAATTCACTAGGATATATATCAGCTGTAAGTCTGATGAAGGTAGTTTTGTAGTACACTCGTGACAATTATAGTCTGTAAACACCGAACTATTGTCTTCCAGTACCTCTAGCGGAGTATTTGTTTATAACGGGAGGATTATGTTCATTGATCGATCATGTGTGTGTCTGTGTTGTGTGTGTGTGTGTGTGTGTGTGTGTGTGTGTGTGTGTGTGTGTGTGTGTGTGTGCACGCTCGCGCCTCGTGGGCCCAAGCTAGACCAGAAGGGAACTCGGAATAGCGGTGGGCTCCAGAGGGACGGCGCAAAGGCCCACCATCATGTGGACGCGTCCTGGCACTTACCAACCACTTCCCCGCTACCTCGCGGATTAATCTTGGGAGGTATAAGGCTACGGGAGTAAACCCTGCATCAGACAGACATGCTTACAGAGCTCCAGAAAGACCCCAACGGCGGTAAAGGCGGAAGAGGTGGCCAACTGGGAACCCAATGACTACACCGGCGGACGAAGGCAATGCATGATGCACAGGCTACTAAGGCAAAATCCAACAAACTGGGATATCGGCAATCCATTGCAACTCTCCCTCTCCCCAGTCTGCGCTCCTGCATCACCACATAAATCAACTCCCGCGCAGACATCATCCAGCTCATAATACTCATCATCATCAAACCCTTATACCCCAAAAGTCCCATGGCGACAGACGAGTTGCGACGGGGACAGGCAGAGATGACTGCTGGGAGTCTCTAGTCACAACTCTGCACATGGGTTGCACAGATAAGATGGTCGTTTATGCACTGGGATCTAAGCAACAGTGCAATCTGGTCCTGTCTGTGCGACTGAGCAGCCCTTCAAGGAGCCACTCTTCTCACCCCACATGGAGAGGGGGCTAGAAAAGGTGCCCTAAACATAGCCTGCCTAAAAAAACAACCTGACTGAGCAACCACGCTCAGTAAGGTCATCCTTATGCGGTCGAAAACACAAATATAATCTCCGATCAAAACAAAAACAAACTATCCAACCTTTTAATGGTCGCTGCATGGAATGTCAGGATCCTTCTGGATACTGGCACAAATGAGCGTCCCGAAAGAAGAACCGCCCCTGTGGCAAAAGAGTTGTCTAGGTATAACCTCGACATAGCAGTCATTTGTGAGTCTCGGCTCCCAGACGAGGGTTGACTCACAGAACGGGGGTCTCGCTATATCTTCTTCTGGAAGGGTAAGCCTGCTGCGGAGAGAAACTGCATTTATGGAGTTAGCTTTGCCATCCGCCAACGCACCCTATACAGGCTAACTGAAATGCCTGTTGGGATCAACGAGTGCCTCATGACGCTTTTTCATCAGTGCATAAATCCCAACACTGGATGCAGAGGATGATACTCAAGGGGGCCTTTTACGCCGACCTTGACAGAGTGCTAACCTCTATCCACAGAAAAGATAAGGTTGTGCTCCTTGGTGACTTAAATGCCAGATTTGGCAAAGATGCTGACATTTGGCAGGGAACCATAGGGAGGAATGGACTAGGCAAGTGTAATCCCAACGGCCTACTCCTCCTCGGCAAATATGCTGCACACAACCTCATTGTCAACAATACCTTGTTAGGCAGGCCGACAAGTTCAAGGGTTCGTGGCAACAACCAAGATCCATACAATGGAATCTCATTGACTACATCATTGTCAGAGAAAGAGATGGCCGAGATGTCCTCATCACCCGAGCAATGCGTGCCTCAGACCATTGCGACACTGATCATTGGCTCGTCAGAGCTAAGCTCTCGCTTCACGTCGCCCCAAAACGGCGAAGGAAGCAAATCTCTAGGAGATGTTTTAACACGAAGTGTCTGGAGAATCCAT
The DNA here is from genome assembly GCF_018991925.1 of Homarus americanus. Classification (NCBI taxonomy): domain Eukaryota; kingdom Metazoa; phylum Arthropoda; class Malacostraca; order Decapoda; family Nephropidae; genus Homarus; species Homarus americanus. The sequence goes on along the minus strand of NW_024737101.1, from coordinate 83,642 downwards.
CGGTAGCACATGCTTTCAGAGAGCAGTTCGAAAATGGGCTGATAAACAAACCGACAACAAATAAACCCAAATCCCAGTTTGATGAAAATAACTCGGAAATTTTTGTACTCATCGATGATAAATGTTCTGCTTTAACTGACTGGCAGAACTACCCTCAGTCTCGGACCAAAGCTGATACCTTCCGTAAGAAGAAAGTGACTGCCCAGTGCGAACTTTACAAACTAAAGAATGACTGGTTTAAAAATGAAGCATGTGAAGCGCAAAAATTTGCAGATCGACACAAGATAAGCGAATTTTTCAATTCCACTAAAACTATTTATGGGCCAATCACTCATGACACAGGCCACCTATGCTCATCCGACGGTAACTCCCTAATTAAAGACAAAGAACGCATCCTTCAGCAATGGAAAGAGCACTACCATTCGCTGCTCAACCGAAACACCGATGTGGATGTCCTGACTACCCAGCAGGTCCCTCAGCATCCAGAGCTGCTCCATCTCAGCTATGTTCCATCCCTGAATGAGGTAGCTACTGCCCTCAAACCGATGTAAAATAACAAAGCCTCAGGCCCTGATGGAATCCCAGCTGAGGTGTACAAAGCCGGAGGACGTCTGCTTACTAGCCGTCTCCACTCTCTCCTAGAGAATATATGGGAAAATGAGGAAATTTCTCAAGCTCTAAAAGATGCCTCCATCGTCAATATTTATAAGAACAAGGAAGACCGGTCAAACTGTGGCAACCACCGCAGGATCTCGCTGCTGTCCGTAGCTGGCAAGATTATCGCCCGAGTCCTCCTAAACATACTTCTCCCTGAGGCGGAAAATTTCCTGTACATGGCCTTCATCGACGTAACGAAGGCCTTCGACTCGGTCAACAAGGCACCCCTCTGGCGGATTATCAGCCGTTTTGGCTGCCCACAAATGTTCATCACCATCGTGAGGCAACTCCACGATAGCATGAACGGCAGTGTCCTGCACAATGGTACCCAGTCTGAGTTCTTCCCCCATCCAAATGGGGGTAAAACAAGGGTGTGTACTGTCACCAACTCTCTTCTCCATTTTCTTGGCTACCTTACTTACTCGTGCCATTACCAATTTTAGCGTGCGGGGTGAATATCCAGTACCGAATGAAGGGGGGTCTTTTCAACCTAAGACGACTCCAAGCAGGAACAATGGTGTCGGCAGCTTCCATTATTAAACTTCATTATGCAGACTACCTCACCCTTGTCGCTCACACTGAACTCAACCTACAGGAAATCCTGAACACCTAAATAGATGCGTATGCACACGTCGGTCTTGAGGTGAATGTATGTAAGACTCGGATTCTCTTTCAGGCTGCCTCTGGTTCAGCCACACCTCCACCATCCATCCAGCTTAACGGCACTACCCTCTCTAATGTTATCCACTTTTGGTATCTTGGCTCCCTCCTGACCAGCACCACAGACATCGATGAAGAGATTCAACATAGGATCAGATGTGCATCTCAAGCCTTTGGCAACTTCGTACTCGTGTCTTCTTGTAGGGAACTGAAATTATCTACAAAGTTGCACGTACATCAAGCAGTGGTCCTCCCTAATTTTCTATATGACAGCGAGACATGGGTCACATACAGGAGGCACCACATGGCACTTGAAATCTTTCACCAACCTAGTCTACGTTCCATCCTCCGAGTTCGCTGGGAAGACAAGATAACAAATGCCAGTATTCTCGCTGACACCAAATATAGGAGCATCGAGGCTACCATTATCCATGAACAACTACGCTGGACTGGCCATGTTACCCTCATGGACTACAGTAGACTACCAAAGCAGCTAATTTACAGTCACCTAAGGAATAGTAAACGTAATGCTAGAGGGCAACTGAAAAGGTATAAGCATAGTCCGAAGATAAACCTTAAAAAGTGCTAAATCGACCCCCTCACATGGGAGGCGATTACTCCACACCGTAACGCTTGGAGGAGCACCACAGAAAAAGGTGTCAATATTTTCGAGTTAGCGCGACTACAAACAGAGGCAGACAAGCGCCAACGCCGGAAAGACGTTGCCGCCGCCCCTCCTGCACTAGAATGAGCCATCCACATGTGTAACATCTGTGAACGACTCTGCCGGTCCCGTATCGGCCTCTTTAGTCACCTTAAGATTCACCAATGAAAGTGACATCTAAAGTAACTCATATGATTGTATCATAGCTGGATGATCGTCATACTCGATTCCGAGTGACAGCAAAGTAGTATTGTGTGTGTTTGTGTGTTAACGGTATATATACTTATCCCACTACTTTGTTCAGGGGTATTTTATTTTCACTGTAAGAGTTTGCCTTGTGACATTTACTTTCGCAGTGTGCCTCCTTTTATTGTCATTTGTCCAGTTTGATTTCCCTCTATCTAAAAGCATTCATATGATCTGGTAACAATGGGGACCCTTAGAGTTAGATATGGCAATACTGAACATTCTCACAACAAGATCGTATAACATTAGATGCTCAAAAGATCTGGCACCATTAGACACCCTCACAATTAGATCTGACAACACTTAACACCCTTCCAACAAGAATTGACGCCAGCCAGAGTTGACAACACTCGACACTTACCAGATCTGTCACATTTGGACACCTCCAGGACATGATCAGGCATGAACTGAGGTCATAAGAATTTTCAGGTGCAAACTGATGAAAATTCAATGGACGGGGTAAGGGATTAGGAGAGGCGGGGTTAAGCTATGGATTTATGGGATTACCTTGAAAGAGCTTCCATTTTGAAGAGTGATCTACCATTTCCATCCCTCACTTAATATATGCTAGGTTAGGTTAACTTGCTTAAAATTGAGTTAAATTTAGCTTAGGTCTGGGCAGGTTTAGTTGGTTTAGAATAGAATAGGTCAGGTTCAGTTAGAATAGGTTTCGCTTGGTTTGGGAAGGGAAGGTTCGGGAAAGTTACATTAGCTTAACTTGGGATACATTTGGTTATGTTACATTAGAATAGGTCAAGTTCGGTTAGGTTTGATTTGGTTTGGTTTGGTAAGGGTAGGTTAGGGTATGTTAGAGAAGATTAGGTTAGGGAAGGTTACATTACTTATAATTTATTTATTTATTTATTTTAGGGGGTTAGGACAGGTGAGGTTAGGTTACAAATAATGAACGATTTGTTGACACATTCGCATAAGTCTACTGGGGAAGTACTCTACAGTAGTTGGGTTTTACTTGAGAAATATATTGACATGCGCACCAATCACGACTATATCCGTTGGTATGCACACCATTCATGACTATATCCGTTGACATGCGCACCAATCACCACTATACCGTAACATGCACACCATTCACGACTATATCCGTTGACATGCGCACCAATCACTACTATACCCGTTAATATGCGATCCAATCACGACTAAACCCGTTGATATTAGCATCAATCACGATTATAGCCGTTGATATGCGCACCAATCACGATAATACCCTTTGATATATGCAATAATCACGATTCACAGCACAAAATTACGCACCAATACGCTTCTCCGCACAAAAATGCCCACCAATCGCAATTCTTTCCACATTTACGCACCAGTTACGCTTTAATCCACATGTTTATTTCATGCACACTTCTCAATAGAATGGGGAGAATTTTGTGAGGTTTCAACCAACGACTCTTGTAAGAGATTTTAGTGAGATGTTTATATCTAACTCACCATTAGTGTTAATTATCTATGAAATGTGTACAAAGTTAAGTATATACAGGAACATTTACGTGCCATCGGAATGTATACGAAACTTACCATGAGTATTAAGTCACGATGGAATAATTTTATATTAAATTAATGGCGATTGACAAGTGTTGTACCATTGGAATATATACTCACACCTACCACACCAACACCGACAACACCCACACCAACACTTACAATAACTACAATACCCACACCTACCACACCAACACCTACAATGCCCACACCTACCACACCAACACCGACAACACCCACACCTACCACACCAACACCTACAACAACTGCAATACCCACACCTACCACACCAACACCTACAATGCCCACACCTACCACACCAACACCGACAACACCCACACCTACCACACCAACACCTACAACAACTGCAATACCCACACCTACCACACCTACCTTAAACCCACACCTACCACACCCAGACCAGCCACTACTATCAAGAATGACCCAAATTAAACATCACGGGAGTAATTCTTTTTAGCAAAAAGATTTCAAGAGTTTGCTTACAGACGGAGGTAATCAGTATCCCAAGTCCCTGACAGCTCACTCGAGGCCCAGCTACTGATCGATGGCGCCTCCTTGCTTGTACAAGTTGAGGTGTAACTCTATAATAAATATATAAGGTATATTTTATATATTTTTTGCATCGTCTTCGTGATGATTACCACCACGTTATGCTTGTTCATCTCACTTAACCGAGAGATACTCGTCTTTTCCACTCATTACTTTCCGTAGCTGTTGTCCTGTGTTCGTAACCCCATCATGTTTCTTCTGTTCTTATGTTTACTTAGGTTAGGTTAGGTTAAGTTCAGTCAGTTCAGGTGAGACCAGCTTAAGTTAGGGTGGGTTACAGTAAGTCATGTCACCTCTGGTCCTATTGGAATAGGTTAGGTCAGATTAGGTTATGACAGGTTTTTATATCCGAACTAAAAATAAAATTTATATACAATTAATAACTAAGAGATTCTTATGGTATAGTATTACCATTTCACAAAAATTTCTCTCAAATTCCTTTACAACTAAAAACCTGGAACGTCAATGTGGCATTTAAAAACTCATGCACTATTAAACAAATGTTAATCAAGAACTCCCCCAACAACACAATTGGTTGCATTTATAAAGTTCCTTGCAAGGAATGTAATATGTTTTACTTAGGCCAGACAGGTAAAGATCTTGTAACTAGACTTAAACAACATAAATATAGTGTTAGGACAGGCCAGGAATTCAATGCTCTGTTCATCTGAGGGATAATAAGCATTGCATTGACTGGGATAATGCCTCCTCAATATTACCATTTAGGGGAGATATTGATGTATTTTTCGGTCCCGGTGTCCTGAACTCTCCGTCCATAAGTTCTGGAGTATTAGTTGTCATGCTCTACCATATACTGGTCATCACATGGTCGGCCAGGTGAAGCTGTTGTGCGGGTCTGTGTTCCCTGCCTTGGTACCTGTAGCAAATAAGTTAATTATACCCATTGATCTTCTTTTATTTTAAAGTATGGGTCACAGTGTCTTCTATTAATGCTTTAGTTAATTGTAAATTAAAGTAAGTAAAGGAATACATTAAATTAATATCTAAATAAGTTTCTGTGTCGATGTGACAGACTGTCAGAATCTGCAGAATTTACTGGCTACAAAACTTAAAACATTGGTTGAGGTAACGATAGTGAAGTTGGAACGAAACAGCCAAAGTTTTTTGTGTAATTGTATGGTCATGAATACACAATGCGATACAGAGATGCACCCTGCAACTTACTGTACGTTTTTATTATCATTATTTCTTCCTTATTAATATTAATATTATTTGAATCTTAATTCGTCCTTATTATTGCGTAGATTCGTTTTATCTCACGAGAAAAATTTAGCAGAGAGAAAGCGCTTCCATTTTTGTGAAATAATTCCGTCAACACAGCTGTGAGGCTTCATTGTTCCGTAGTGGCCTCACACTCCAGGACACCTTGACAGTGAGTTACCGCACACACACACACCTCACCATCATCTGTTCATCACCCCCATCATCACCCACCATACCCCATCTTCTCTCCATCACCCCATCACTATTCATCACCTATTTTTCAATATCATCTACCCATTTTCCCATTACCTCCCAATCCCTCCCCATCAGCACTTCATGCCTCCCCATCTGCCTGCAAACCCTTCCCATCTCTCCTCATAACATCCCCATCCTTCCCCATCACCCGCATGCCTCCCCATCACTCTCCATCAGCACCTCATCACTCCTCATCACCTTCTCATCCCTCCCCATCACCTTTTCCTTCCTCCCCATCACCTTTTCCTTCCTTCCCATCACCTTTTCCTTCCTCCCCATCACCTACCTTGCCATCCCATTATCTTCCTTCGCTCTGCCAATGAAAATATACACCACCACATTGAGTATTCACATGGCGAACTTGAGCCCCCCATCATAAGGGTTACTCGCTCCCAAATTTGAAACTGAGAAAACCGCGTTTAAAATTTTCCAACTTCTAACAAGCATAACTTTGTTGTTTTTTGAGATACAGCATTCATTTTTGATGCATTTTGAAGCTAAAGCACTGTACTTGCAGATGGTAGGTAGCGCGTCATCAAGTAATGTACTGGGTTGTTGCAATGTTGACTTGAAAAAACAAAACTCCCACACGCCTATTGCTTTTTTTTTTTTTTACTGTATTGATATCAGAGTGTAGATCCCCCTACAACAAAAGAGAACTGAGGGAGAGGGAGAGAGGGATTCCGCGCTCATTGGCTGGAGGGGCCCTGACGTAGAAAGAAGACGCTCACTGTCATTGGCCGAGACTGGGGAGGCGGCTGCAGGCCGACCGCTGTGTTTGGCCGCCCACTCCTCTCACTCGCTCACTGACGGGACGAGAGCACCTGACATCTCGAAAGCCATGCCCATACTTTCCTGTCTGCCACAACTCAATGTTACACCTTATTTTCAAAGGGTTTTCAACCTTATTTACAGTCTGGTAAGGAGATCTTATCCACTACCATCGTATAGAGCAGGGGTTCCCAAGCATTTTCTAGCACGACCCCATCCAGTGTTGTCAGTTATCCAGTGCGACCCCAAATCATATCACTGATATACATATATATATATATATATATATATATATATATATATATATATATATATATATATATATATATATATATATATATATATATATATGTGTGTGTGTGTGCGTGTGTGTGTGTGTGTGTTGAAAAATTACACACACAGTTATTTACTTACATTCATTTCTAAACTTATCGAAGGAAAATTAAACAAGAGGGCCCAAGCTTACATAAGAACATAAGAATGGAGAAAACTGCAGTGGGCCTATTGGCCCATACTGGGCAGTCCCGTTTACACCCAACCCCTAGTGCTCATTTAAGCATCCAACCTATATTTGAAGCTATTCAGCGTATTCGAGTTAATGATGATATTTGGTAACTTGTTCCATTCATCCACTACTCTGTTTCCAAACCAGTGTTTACCTATTTCACGCCTAAATCTAAATTTGTCTAATTTAAAACCATTGTTACGAGTTCGCTCCTGGTTGGATAGTTTGAGTACCTTTGTAATGTCCTTTGTTTAGCCCTGCCTTCCACTTATACACCTCTATCAGGTCGCCCCTCGCTCTACGTCTCTCGAGGGAGTGCAAATTAAGATGCTTTAACCTGTCTCTATATTCAAGGTTCCTAATGCCCGGGATTAGTCTTGTCATTCTCCTCTGAATTCTTTCCAAGGATTCTATATCCATTCTGTAATACGGTGACCAGAACTGAACTGAGTAATCCAGGTGTGGTCTCACAAGAGCAAGATACAGTTTTAGGATGACCTCGCTAGTCTTGTAACTAACACTCCTTTGTATGAACCCAAGTACTTTATTAGCCTTGTTACGAGCAAAAACACATTGTTTACTTGGCTTAAGGTTCCTACTTATCATTACTCCTAAATCTCTCTCGCAGTCGGATTTCTCTATGGCATCGTTATTCATCTGGTATCTGGTTTCCCTGTTTACATCTCCTATACTGAGTACTTTACAATTGTCTACGTTGAATTTCATCTGCCATTTTTCAGACCATTCGAAAAATTTGTTTAGATCTTCCTGTAGTTTTGCCGAGTCCTCGTCAGATTTGATAACACGTCCTATTTTAATGTCATCAGCAAATTTACTTATGTTGCTGTCTATGCCGATATCTATGTCGTTTATGTATATAATAAACAATAATGGTCCAAGTACTGAGCCTTGGGGAACGCCACTTGTGACGTTGCTCCAATGGGACTTAGTGCGGTTAATGCTCACTCGCTGTTTCCTGTCCTGTAACCACGCCCTAATCCATTTAAGGATGTCACCTTTGATGCCATGTGCTTCTACCTTTCTAATTAGTCTTTCGTGGGGGACTCTGTCGAAGGCTTTGCTAAAGTCGAGATATACCACATCATAATTGTGCCCCTCGTCCACCGATTCGAAAACTGATGAAAAGAATGTTAATAGATTAGTTAGGCAAGAGCGTCCGCTTGTGAAGCCATGCTGGGAATCATTGATCAATCTGTGCTTCTCCAGGTGATTTCGAATAGAGTTTGAGATGATTGCTTCCAGTAATTTGCCTACTATTGATGTTAGACTGATTGGGCGGTAGTTAGAGGATAGTGATCTATCCCCCTTCTTGAAAATCGGTATTACATTCGCTATCCTCCAGGATTCTGGTACTACACCTGTTTTTAAGGACATGTTAAACAACTTTGCTAAGGGCATACTAAGCTCTTCCTTACATTCCTTCAATACTCTGGCAAATATCTCATCGGGACCAGGTGACTTATTAGGCTTTAGTTTGTCTATTTGCTTACTAACATCATTACTAGTCACTACTATCTCACTTAATTTGTTTTCTTCACTATCTCTGAATAGAGTCGGTGCCTCGGGTATCATGTTTAAATTTTCGGTGGTGAAAACTGTTGAAAAATATTTATTCAAATTATTGCTCATTTCTCTGTCGTTATCAGTGAGCTCGCCGGTGTCTGACCGTATTGGTCCAATCGTTTCTCGTGTTTTAGTTTGATACATTTGGTAGAATCCTTTGGGGTTTGTCTTCGCCTCCCTTGCTACCCTTACCTCATTATTCCTCTTTGCTTTCCTTATCTCGGTTTTAACCCTACTCGCCAATACCCTATAATAGTCCCGGAGGTGAATTTCTCCACGATTTATCCTTCTACCTATAGCCTTCCTTTGGCCAATGATGTTCCTTAAATAATTATTAATCCATTTAGGGTCATTGTTGTCTGATCTGAGTTTTTTGTATGGTATGTTCTGCCTTTGTGCATTAAGTAACTCACTATTTAAATTGTCGTGGAACTCGGCAATCTCAGATCTCGTTATCAGGTCGGTGTCATCTGACAGGTTCACGGCCAATATTACAACAGTACTACTGGGGATTTTTGGTTTTTATATGTATGTAATTACTGAGATCACAAACATGGAAATTGAATTACATATTTATAATTGAACAATTTATACAAACCTGTGTTATAATTCATGCTTGTTTAGCAATTAAATTGCACAATTTGATGTTTTTTACTTGGAGGTGTAATCACGTGGTGAAGTAACATAATTATGTAATATACAACAGTGCACTTTCTGACATATTTTGTTTGTGATATGGGTGTACTATAATTTAAGTAGCATGAAATATAAGTCATAGCATTATTTAATTTAAATCTGGCATGTGTACATTATCATTCAATAAATTTCCTGTAGAACTGAAAACATGAGTATATTATTAAACCACATAACATACTGCTCAGTTACAATACAGCTGTATGTTAAGTGTCCTACTGTCTTTCTAAGTTAAAGTTTGTAATACGGCTACGATAATCATTTTTAATGAACACCATTGACGAGAATGCTGCTTGTAAACATAAGTGGTTCCAAATTGTACCAGAACGTGGATAGCTCGATTTCTTAAAACTGAATGTTTCTTTCCTAAATTAATCCAAAACTTTCCTATGTCATTAGACTGGTGAGGCTGAAGATAATCCACAAGCGTCGGCAAGAGCAAAGGTTGCGACCTGTTTCCTGGCCTGGGTCGGTGACCGTATCAGGCCAGGTACCTATAGGTCGCAACCTTTGATCTTGCCGATGCTTGACAAGTGTCGGCAAGATCAAATCATCATATGTTGCGACCTGTCGCCTGGCCCCACCCTTTACTGGGGGTGGAGGTGGGCGGGGTACTGCACAGCTCAACTGTTCTAGGTTAGTGGTGGGAGAGTGGGAGGGACTGGTCAGTTACTCCACCCATCCTCTCCCCATGTGACCTGAGCTGGCAGACCCAAAGGACCCCAGCGACCCCAGCGACCCCACCGACCCCATGACCTCTTTGTGACCCTACCTAATGAGCCTTCCGACCCCAGGTTTGGGAACCCCCGGTATAGAGCTAATCCGAAAATAGTGTTTTCCACCAAAAAACTGGCTTCACCAAGGTGGTCTGAATTAGCCTTACGAGAATTTAATTATCAGTATTTTTTTTTAGAATGGAGCTTTATAATGTGTGGCTTTTCTTAATTAACTTGTCACACCGAGCTTAAGGTGTTTGTCATAATTTTATTGAGCTTAGAAGTCTCTCTTTTTATCTCTATAACTTTGTAGTTTAATGAGAGTGTGCTGTTACCTTCTGAGTCAACGAAAAAGTGTCTTACTTTTTTACTTAGTTTATTAAAAAGGGACGTGAAGTTTTAGTTAGTTTCAGACAGGTACAAAATGAGACATCTGTTTTAAATACTGGGTGTCATGAAGTACTGGGTGTCATTAAGTACTGGGTGTCATGAAGTACTGGGTGTCATGAAGTACTGGGTGTCAGAAGTACTGGGTGTCATGAAGTACTGGGTGTCATGAAGTACTGGGTGTCATGAAGTGGTGTCGTGAAATACTGGGTGTCGTGAAGTACTGGGTGTCGTGAAGTACTGGGTGTCGTGAAGTACTGGGTGTCGTGAAGTACTGGGTGTCGTGAAATACTGGGTGTCGTGAAGTACTGGGTGTCATGAAGTACTGGGTGTCGTGAAATACTGGGTGTCGTGAAGTACTGGGTGTCATGAAGTACTGGGCGTCATGAAGTGTCATGATACTGGGCTTCATGAAGTACTGGGCGTCATGAAGTACTGGGTGTCGTGAAATACTGGGTGTCGTGAAGTACTGGGTGTCATGAAGTACTGGGCGTCATGAAGTACTGGGCGTCATGAAGTACTGGGCGTCATGAAGTACTGGGTGTCGTGAAGTACTGGGTGCCATGAAGTACTGGGTGTCATTAAGTACTGGGTGTCATTAAGTACTGGGTGTCGTGAAGTACTGGGTGTCATGAAGTACTGGGTGTCGTGAAATACTGGGTGTCGTGAAGTACTGGGTGTCATGAAGTACTGGGCGTCATGAAGTACTGGGTGTCGTGAAATACTGGGCGTCATGAAGTACTGGGTGTCGTGAAGTACTGGGGTGTCATGAAGTACTGGGTGTCGTGAAGTACTGGGTGTGCCGGGAGTTATGTCCAGGGTGTGTGCCGGGAGATGTGTTCAGGGTGTGTGCCAGGGGGGTTTGCCCAGGGTGTGTGTTCAGCTCGTGTGTACAGGTTGTGTTCGGAGTGTTTGGAATTGTTCTCTTCGGGATGACATCATGGACACTACTGCCAGCCTTGGCTTTAAATACAATATGGGCCTGAGTATAAAAAGTATACCTGAAACAGCCTCTCCAGTTTGTTTAATTATAGGCATCTTTTTTGTTATGTCTTCTACCTCATTTCTACACGTGACCTTGGCATCCACGACCTGTTGATACCGACAATAATTTCTTCTTGGATGAGGAAACCGTGGCACTAACAGTTCCTGGTAGAACTTTTGTATGAACTACAAGAGGGTGGGGAAGAATCTCTGATAATGGCAAGCTCTGATAAGAACTCCTTCAGCTGAAGAGTAGAGCGCGTCGTTCCCAAGGCGACGGTCGAGTATTTCCTTTATTAATCTTGCCCGGGAATGCTCCTTTGGGCTTTGGGAATTCGTTTTATGAATCGGAAAATTTAATTAATAAAAGAGAGAGAGCGGCACGGAAAAATCTTAGACGAATACACAACCTGGGTCTCGCACAGCGAGTGTGAATTCATATATCCCTGATAGAGGCAGTCGCTGGTGTCCTTGATAGAGAAGTTCTCCACATTATAACTCGGGAGGTAATGAATTTATGTAAAGTAGTTAAGAGGATGAGACTCAAATTTTGGCAGGTATTGGAGTTGTCCTGTCAATATTGGTCGTCGGGTGAGTGAAGTGTTTCTGGTGGTTCTCTCTCTCTCTCTCTCTCTCTCTCTCTCTCTCTCTCTCTCTCTCTCTCTTTCTGTGTTTTTATGTCAATAGAGAAAAACATATACTGTAGAAATTAAAGGTAGAGATGGAGACGATAGAGAACCAGAGAGAAGAACAAAGAGACAGACAGTTTGGTGCCCCTCCCCCCCTCCCGCCATATGTATGAACCTACAGTAATACAGTATGTCTCTGGGGCATGGTGAGGGTTACTGTTGTGGCGATGGTGGTTCTTACGGTAGTGGTTATTGTGATGATGGTATTGACACAAACGCGGATCAGCTGATCCAACACACAGAAGAAGGCTGAAAACACTGTTTGGAGGTCAAGTTCTTGTGCATGATGGTCGCAGCCTGATTGTATGGACAGTGCCTAAACGGGATTACGGGTGCTTATAGCGTGTGCTGTATGAACTGATATATATATATATATATATATATATATATATATATATATATATATATATATATATATATATATATATATATATACATACAAGTGATTGCGGGCACCTTTGTGCCCAGTGAAAGTTTGAACGCTCGTGCTTGGTTAGCGTACAGCGAAAGAGGGTGCGCCAAGTCCGTAGACTTGTGAGGGTGCGCAACTCCGTAAACCTGCATCGTTTTCCAGCGTTAATAAAATGGTTAATTAATGCCTTCTCAAATAAACCATAGACATGGGACCAGGTTTGTTCCACACTCGATTTTTTTGCGATTTTTCCACCAAGTTTGATGAAAAACGATTGTGCCGTTTCGACTGCCCAGAACAGACACACACACAGACACACGGATATTCCTATAGTATATGAGATAATCATGGTCGTGGTTGTTGTAATCATGGTCGTGGCTGTTATAATCATGGTCGTGGTTGTTGTAATCATGGTCGTGGTTGTTATAATCATGGTCGTGGTTGTTATAATCATAGTCGTGGTTGTTATAATCATGGTCGTGGTTGTTGTAATCATGGTCGTGGTTGTTATAATCATGGTCGTGGTTGTTATACTTACAGTATCTAATATACTATAAGAAGGAATAGAATAAATGTTAGAATAATTAATTAAAGAAATACTCGCCATAAGGAGAGGTTAAAATCATAAAAAAAAAATATTATGAATCACCGATGATCATTCCGAGATAAATTATATTATGAAGAGAAATGACCTTGATTCTGGTTATATTAGTCACCATCTGCTTAAGTCATCACCTGTGTTAAGTCATCATCTATGTTAGTCAGTTTTAGGCCCATCTCACATGACTGACCGACCATCGATGTTCTTTCCGTTCGAGGGTGTTAGTTTTCAATGCGTCTTATTATTTTACGCTGGTTGATGTAAGACCTCCTTCCCTCACTGACACAGCTATGGTCAATTTGGTGTTATTCTTGTTTATAAATGCCTTCTAATCTGTCTCAAGTCTATTCGTCCTGTCTATTGCCATCCCAACTGTCTGTTCGTCTGCGTGGTGTTTGAATGTAAGCCCGTCTGTACTCTATGTGTCGTCAAATCTGTCTGTCTTATCCGTTGTTGGCGTGTGTCTGCCTGTTTGTCTAATGTGAACCAGTCAGTCAGCTGTCTGTCTGTCATGTTAGTTGCCATATTGTCTATTTGTGCATGTATGAATCTGTCTATTTTTGTCAACCTCCTGTCTGTTTCACTGTCTATATTCACCCTGTGTCTATTGTAGTCATCTTCTCCATGCATTCCTGTTATTATCTTTTTATCTCTTCTCCTTTTCCATGAGCCACAGGAATAAGTACACACTGTAGCTGTAAGGTCGTCTGGTAACGTTGAAACTGCGCATCCAGACGCATGATGAAACTCAGCTCCCCCCACCTGTTATCTCTAACTATTTTCTGTTTCCCCTTCTTTGTTCTTCTATTTACTCATCTTCCTTCCTTTACTAATCCAAACAACATTAAAAAAAAGTAGGCTAAGAAAAAAGTGGGGGGAGGAGGAGGGAGCCGTACGATAACTGCAATCGTGGGCTGACAGTGTACAGCAAATGAGGGTGCACCAAGTCCGTAGACTTGCATCGTTTTCCAGGGTGAATAAAATGGTTAATTAATGGCTTCCTAAGGAAACCATCGATATGGGACCAGGTTTGTTCCACTCTACGAACTTTTTGCGATTTTTCCACCAAGTTTGATGAAAAACGATTGTGCCCAGAACAGACACACACACACACACACAAACAGACAGACACACGCCTAGTCAATAGTGTGTGTGTATATATATATATATATATATATATATATATATATATATATATATATATATATACATATATATATATATATATATATACTAACAGAATAAACTCATCCGCTAGGCAACGGTAGGACGCCACCTCCGGGAGGCTCCACATTGTCTCACTGTTCAGTCCCCAAAACTTCTTCTTCCATCAATAGTTCATTAACGGTGTATGTAGGAACCACCATGTTTTTTCACTACAGCGGTACAGCATAGTATATTTTTAAGCATTAAACTATTATTATTTTATTGTCTAATCATCACTGCATATAACACCACCCTTCATCACTACATATAACACCATGCATCATTACTGCCCATAACACCATCCATCATCACTACAGATCGGTAAAAGAGTAGTTTCACTGAGATTCTCGTGCGGACACAAACACACACACACACACACAGACACTCTTCTTTGTTATATATATATATATATATATATATATATATATATATATATATATATATATATATATATATATATATATATATATATATATATATACATATATATTGATAAAATCACACAGAAAAATGGGAAACGAGGAGCACCTTAGCTTTCGTCTTTATTCAGAATGGATATCAATTCACTGGAGTCGGTGCACGAAAATGACGAAAATGATTCGGAACTTAGAAACCTTCCATATCAAGATAAGATTAAAGAAAATGACTTGCATTCCTAGAAAGACGAAGAGTACTGGGGGATATGATAGAAATATTTAAGAGGTGGGTGAAAGGAATCAATAAGGAGATATAGATAACGTTCTTATAATGTCACAGGCAGGATAGGACTCGTAGCAACGGATTAAGTTGGATAGAATTTATGTTAGGAAGGGAGATAAGACGGACCTGGTTCATAAATAGGGTGGTAGACGAATGGAACAAGCTTAGCAACTTTGTGATTGAATTAACGGAATGCTGGAAAGTTTTAAAGAGGCTAGATAGATTCATGGATGATAGAGAGTAATAGTAACTCTTGACAGGAGTTGCCATGCAGGCCAACCGGCTTTGTGCGGACTCCTTATGTTCTTCAGAACCCAGCGCTGAATTACAAGGACTGAGAGAAACTTATGTACACAGGGTGACCTTACAAAATATGAGGTCAGGTCAAAACATGACATCCACTAATCCACACACACCAACACCACCGCAAACATAAGAGGCCTAAAAGAAAGGGCGACGTAACTGGTCATGTTAAGTCCGGGTAAAAAAATATATGAGACCCACTAATCATCTACCCTACATCTACCTCGAATGCTTTCAAAACATATTATTTTAACTTTGGGCCGCGGCAAATAAATTTGTGTAACATCCAGTTTTTACTGACCATCACTAAGGTTTATAAATTCAATTCTCAAATCAAACTTGCTTCAACCAATAAGTCTTTCTGTAACACATGATGGTTTATACACTTCTTAACTGTTTTAATCTATGGGTATGATTATTGTTCTAACATGAACGAACAGTACACTGCTTTCAGATGCTGTTCTAATATTGTACTTGTGCTGTTTAATTCTGAGTTGCAATGCTTTTCCCAGTCTGACTACATAATTTCCATTACAATTACTACATGGAATGCAGTAAACACTTCCATTTACATTCAAAGTTGGGCTATTCTTAATTAATATATTAGTAATAGTTGAGTCATACTTAAAAACAACATTAATGTTTATTAATAAAGGGGCTGAACTAACGGGACAAATTCATTGCGATAAGGCAGAGTCAAAATGTTCTTAAATGTAGGAACTTTCCGAGTTTGAGTAGAATAAAGGATTTTCTTATCCCTTGTAAAACAATGATCAACAAACAATGAAGGGGACCCAAGTTTTTTAGCAATGGACTGAATGTATTGCAGTTCTTAATCAATAAATTCAGGATCACAAATACGCAAACATCTCAAAAACATAGCAGAAAAATGACATTTTGGTAGGTTTCATGGTGACTCGATAAAAATGTATGAAACTGTCTACCTGTGCAGGCTTTCTGTACACCTTAAATTTATAATTATGACCATTTCTTATGATAAGCATATCAAGAAATGGAAGGGATCCATTTATTACTCTTTCAATTTTGAAGGTAATACTAGGGACAAGATCATTAAGCTTGTCTAAACGTTCCAGTGGGTCACTGTTTCTAGTCCAAACACTAAGAATATAATCTACATATCTATACCATAGATGAATAAAGTCCCTATATTGGGTAGTAATCTAGCCTCAAAAACTCCATATAAATACAGGCTAAAGAAGCAGAAAGACAATTACATGCTCTTGCCAAATATTTGTTTGTAAAACTTCCCATTTGCTCTAAAAACAATGTCAATAGCGCATAACTATCAATTTGAAATGTATCTTATTCAATACTCAAATCTTCACCTGAAGATGTCTTGAGTAAGGACAGAAGCTAAGGTGCTCCGTTGTTCCCTTTTCCTGTGTGATTATATATATATATATATATATATATATATATATATATATATATATATATATATATATATATATATATATATATATATATATATATATATATATATATATAATAAAAAAAAATGTGTGTGTGTGTGTGTGTGTGTATGCAAACCAACTTTAAACATACAGGTTCATTCATATCATATTCACTCTCACGCACACATCACCACATGTCACCGCTGCCAATATTAATCTAATAGAACTTAAGAAGACATATGATTTAGAGAACCACACTATTGCTCTCCCGGAACTACATTTACAGGAGTGTTGACCATCATTACTCCACTTCATCTATAACTCCCACATTGCCTCCACGGTCAAACGTTAAGTGTCACAACAGTCTATCAGGCTGTTACACCTCGTTATCGTGGAGTGCATTAAAGCACCTGAGTGGGCCCAACTATCCTTTAGAAGTTTAGACTGTGTTCATTGGGTTACACTATCATGCTGCCATCTATGAAAATTGATGATCTTATTTTGTTAATGTGACTAATGTTCCAAACCATAGAACTGACAGTCAATAGTCCTCAGCAAGTTTATACAGAACTATTACCCCAGAACATCACTCCTCTGCCTACTGCTGACGTGTATGATACTAGGAATGCATATTAACGTAACACTTCATTGCATGTTAAACACCCAAGTGGCAAAAGCAGTTACAATAGTCATCTCGTGATAAACAGTTTAGGTTATCCAGTGATATATGTGTGATATCATGCATGTGGTATGTTAAGTCAGTGCTAGAATATACATGTTGATCAATTATACTTTTGGAAATAATTAAGTATGACCTTCAGACAACATCGTGAAGACTTGTACACATCCTCCTACCACCTAACAACCATCAACACATCCTACCTACCACCTAACAACCATCAACACATCCTACCTACTACCTCAACCACCAAACACATCCTACCTATCACCCAACAACCATCAACACATCCTACCTATCACCTAACAACCATCAACACATCCCCCCAACACACACATCTCCCTCACCAACAACAACAACCACACACATCACCCACAACAACCATCAACATCCTCCTATCACCCAACAACCATCAACACATCCGACCTACCACCTACCAATCACCACACATCCTCCCACCACCCAACAACCACCAACACATCCTACCTACCACCCAACAACCATCAACACATCCTACCCAACTACCCAACCACCAAACACATCCTACCTAACCACCTAACAACCACCAACACATCCTACCTACAACCCAACAACCATCAACACATCCTACCTACTACCCAACAACCACCAACACATCCGACCTACCACCCAACAACCATCAACACATCCTATCTACCACCTAACAACCACCAACATCCTACCTACCACCTAACAACCACCAACACATCCTACCTACAACCCAACAACCACCAACACATCCTACCTACCACCCAACAACCACCAACACATCCTACCTACTACCCAACAACCACCAAACACATCCTACCTACCACCTAACAACCACCAACACATCCTACCTACAACCCAACAACCACCAACACATCCTACCTACCACCCAACAACCACCAACACATCCTACCCACTCACCTAACAACCACCAAACACATCCTACCTACTACCTAACAACCACCAACACATCCTACCTACTACCCAACAACCACCAACACATCCTACCCACCACCAACAAACCACCAACACATCCCCTACCTACTACCCAACAACCACCAACACATCCTACCCACCACCCAACAACCACCAACACATCCTACCTACCACCTCACAACCACCAACACATCCTACCTACCACCTAACAACCACCAACACATCCTACCTACCACCCAACAACCATCAACACATCCTACCTACTACCCAACAACCACCAACACATCCTACCTACCACCAACAACCACCAACACATCCTACCTACTACCCAACAACCACCAACACATCCTACCTACCACCTAACAACCACCAACACATCCCACCTACTACCCAACAACCACCAAACACATCCCACCTACCACCCAACAACCACCAACACATCCCACCCACCACCTAACAACCACCAACACATCCTACCTACTACCTAACAACCACCAAACACATCCTACCTACCACCCAACAACCATCAACATCCTACCTACTACCTAACAACCACCAACACATCCGACCTACCACCTAACAACCATCAACACATCCTATCTACCACCCAACAACCACCAACACATCCTACCCACCACCCAACAACCACCCAACACATCCTACCTACAACCTAACAACCACCAACACATCCTACCACCACCCAACAACAACACATCCTACCCACTACCCAACAACCACCAAACACATCCTACCTACCACCCAACAACCACCAACACATCCCACCTACAACCCAACAACCACCAACACATCCTACCTACCACCTAACAACCACCAAACACATCCTACCTACCACCTAACAACCACCAACACATCCTACCTACCACCCAACAACCACCAACACATCCTACCTACCACCTAACAACCACCAAACACATCCTACCCACCACCTAACAACCACCAACACATCCTACCTACCACCCAACAACCACCAACACATCCCACCTACCACCCAACAAACCACCAACACATCCCACCTACCACCCAACAACCACCAAACACACTCTACCTACACCTAACAACCACCAACACATCCCCTACCACCCAACAACCACCAACACACCCTACCTACCACCTAACAACCACCAACACATCCTACCTACCACCTAACAACCACCAACACATCCCACCTACCACCCAACAACCACCAACACATCCTACCAACCACCTAACAACCACCAACACATCCTACCCACCACCCAACAACCACCAACACATCCTACCTACCACCCTCACACCCACCAACATCCTCTACCCACCACCTCCAACAACCATTAACACATCCCACCTACCACCTAACAACCACCAACACATCCTACCTACCACCTCACAACCACCAACACATCCCACCCACCACCTCACAACCACCACCATCCTACCTACCACCCAACAACCACCAACACATCCTACCTACCACCCTCACAACCACCAACACATCCCACCCACCACCCAACAACCATTAACACATCCTACCTACCACCCTCACAACCACCAACACATCCTACCTACCACCTCACAACCACCAACACATCCCACCTACCACCCTCACAACCACCAACACATCCTACCTACCACCCCACAACCACCAACACATCCCACCCACCACCTCCACAACCACCAACACATCCTACCTACCACCTAACAACCATCAACACATCCCACTGCCACCCTCACAACCACCAACACATCCTACCTACCACCCAACAACCATCAACACATCCTACCACACGCACAACCACCACAACACATCCTACCTACAACCTCACAACCACCAACACATCCCACTACCACCTAACAACCACCAACATCCTCCACCAACCACCCAACAACCATCAACACATCCTACCCACCACCAACAACCACCAACACATCCTACCAACCACCCAACAACCATCAACACATCCCACCTACCACCTAACAACCACCAACACATCCCTACCTACCACCCAACAACCACCAACACATCCTACCAACCACCCAACAACCATCAACACATCCTACCTACCACCCAACAACCACCAACACATCCACCTACCCACCCAACAACCATCAACACATCCTACCCACCACCTCAACAACCATCAACACATCCCACCTACAACCCTAACAACCACCAACACATCCTACCTACAACCCCACAACCACCAACACATCCTACCTACAACCTCACAAACCACCAACACATCCTACCTACCACCCAACAAACCACACATCCTACCACACCTAACAACCACCAACACATCCTACCTACCACCTAACAACCACCAACACATCCTACCCACCACCTAACAACCACCAACACATCCTACCTACCACCACAACCACCAACACATCCTACCTACCACCCAACAACCACCAACACATCCTACCTACCACCCAACAACCATCAACACATCCTACCTACCACCCAACAACCACCAACACATCCTACCAACCACCTAACAACCACCAACACATCCTACCTACCACCTAACAACCACCAACACATCCTACCCACCACCCAACAACCATCAACATCCCACCAACCACCTAACAACCACCAAACACATCCTACCTACCACCTAACAACCACCAACACATCCTACCTACTACCTAACAACCACCAAACACATCCTACCTACCACCTAACAACCACCAACACATCCTACCAACCACCTAACAACCACCAGTCGTTCTTACCTTGTTATTATACTATTCAGTGACTATACGTTAGTAGTGTTACATCCCTGTTTACATCACTCTTATTTGTTTGTATTGTTTTCATTGTTTGTTCTGTTTCCATTGTTTGTATTGTATGGTCTTATTACATGAATCTTCATGCCATTGTAATATAAGATCCGGTCCTAATTGTCGAAGATATGTAGTATTATTATTATTATTATTATTAGTATATACATATTCATTATCATTATCACCACTATCACTATCACTATCACTATATATTATTATTATTATTATATATTATTATCATTATCACTATCACTATCACTATCACTATCACTATCACTATCACTATTATTATTATTATTATTATTATTATTATTATTATTATTATTATCATTATCACTACCACTATCACTATCACTATCACTATTACTATTATTATTATTATTATTATTATTATTATTATTATTATTATTATACATTATCAATATCATTATTATTATTATTAATTATTATTATTGTTGTTATTGTTGTATTATTTTGTTATTGTTGTTATTATTATTTTGTTATTATTACACATCATCATCACTCATCACCATCACCACACACACACACACACACACACACACACCACACCACCACCACACACACACACACACACACACACACACACACACACATCAACACACACACACACACACACACACACACACACACACATCAACACATCACACACACACACACATTACTATTGTTGTCACTGCTGCACTATCTTTTCATTGCTGCTCAGCCACACACACACACACACACACACACATTACTTGTCACACACACACATTATTATTGCCACATAACACTATTATTACACACATTTCATTATTACACAGATAAAGGCACACAAGTATGCTCAAAAAGTCATACATACACAAAACTCAAGCACGTACAGTTAGAATGCTTTGTGAGATGTGGCACCACCGTTTGTGTACATCGTAGTAAAACTAACAGAATAGGCACACGTGCCCTCGTATAATAACCAGACCAAGGATGCTAAATAAGCTGCCCGTTTGTGAATGTGCACATTTCCTACATGGTTATAGTTTTAATATAGATTATCAAGCAGAACGTCAGTTTTGTCTGGTGGGCGGTGGTGCCACATCTCATAAAACACGCCAGCTACTGTACCCGTTCTAAAAGGGGACAACTGTGCGTAGATGATTCAAATACGTTAACACGAATCTCATACACGTATACAGTAAACCTCACATACACCTCATACACACACATTTTATCATACCCAAAGCTCAAAACTGGACAATGTATCTTGTATCACCCTTGAAACTTATTCATTATATATCTGAAAACTAACAATATATACTTTTTTCTTTCTCCCCAGGTAAGTGACGTCACGAGGTGGCTCCATGACGTAGGTACGGAGGTGTCAACTTGTGCCATAGTAAGGACTCACTGAGGTTCGTAATGGTGGAACGTATTCATAACTGGGGATACAAGAATAGAGTTTATTGAGTTCATTCAGCTAAAACATAAAAAATGAAGCTAACAAAAATATTAAACTGCATTGATATCTTGTTAAGAGGGGACAGGCTCACATAGCGTCAGTTAATGAGACAAAAGATAAAGTTTAAGTTACGGAATATTAGAAAAGATTTTCTACCTTAATTTTTTTACTTACCTGGTGGTGCTAAATGATCTTATCTAACTCAGGTAAGATGTCAGAATAATGTGATGATATTTTGGGGGTTATTTTTCTGCTGTAGATGGAGTCAACAAGGCAGATATATTTTCACATCTTTAGAAATGATTTGGCGAATTTTATCACAGGATAGTTTAAACAAAAATGCTATTATTCGTAAGGTACTTTGGTCTATACTTTGGTGTACCTGGTGACCACTTGTGTACAGTAGCCGTAAAAAGTATCTGCATACTCTGTGTGAAACAATATGGGACCACGGACGATAGGTATTGGGGTACGCGTGTTGTCTCCTTGTACTATGTAATAATAATCACTTAACCGTTTATTTTATTCCTATATGCCAACTTACTCGTGTGTTGGATATTGAATGGCGGTGGGTGAAGACCGCATACCAACCCTCCCGAGACATCACGAATTGTACGATTTGTACGTATAATTTCGGAAGTCATCGGACCCACCCTGTGAGGTATATTTTTTAGCTACTGTGCCTACCAATATATTACCTGTCCTGGTGACAGCTTGTGTACTTACCAATATGATACATGTCCTAGTGACCACTTGTGTACCGTACTATCATTTTGTCACCGGTCTTGGTGACCACTTGTGTACAGCTCCCACAGGAAGTATCGTCACCTACGATGTCGAAATATCGAAAATACTTTTTTTTAATGATCGGGAAAAAAAGGTCCTGAGGAAATTGATTAATTAGAAATATAAATCGCTGTTTTATTCAGTTAGTCTTGTGAACTGAAAAGATGATGACGTACTCGTCTTTTTTTTTTTTTAACACAGCCGCTGGTAGAAATTTGTTGTTGAAAGAAGAAAATAATTGCCTTGGACAGGTTTGAGTTACATGTATCCCGGAAATGGGATAGTGACATTGGAGATTCTGAGATAATATAACACTGGTGTGGATTGTACTTTGTTGGTACTTTTGTATGTACAGACTGTATGTGTGTATATGTGAGTACAATAAGCTGTGTGTGTTTTTGTGTGTAACTGTGGCTGTAGTCGTAAGTAATTACGTAAGTGCACATGTGCACTTAATTGGTCCGCGTCACTCGGACACAATAATTTGAGGGCGAGATAGGAGTTTCAAATGTTGGGAGTAAAAATCCCCTCCAGCAATGCAACATAGAATGAGAACAAATGTGCCGATAAATCTCACCGCTCGGTAGGATTAATTCGGCTAAATTAACACTTAGGATGGGATTTATACCGCTTAACTATAACTGATAGCAGGGAGGAGACACGGCCGCATTCACCCCTGTTGCGATTTTTTGCTGACCCCTCTGTTGACGACCAATTACATGGATTTATCTCTCGTTAATACTCTGTGTGGGATTTCACTCGATATAGTAAAAAAATGGAGGATTATAATGGTGAAGAGGAAGGATATATCTAGGTAAATATTATTCGTTAAATTGAAGAAAAATTTTTTTTCATTGCTAAAAAGAATGATATCTCTGTATTGTTTATACGTGACAGTAAGAATGTGTATCGTTTTAACGTTCGTATTCACAGTCGACATGTCCTACAGGGATCCCGACCATTGGGGACCGGAAACTCAAGGTGGGAGAGGGTATTCATTAACGTGTTTCGGGCACTACGTTGGGTCGCGATCCCGATCCCGATCCCCCGCATAGGGCTACCAACATGTGCAAATGGGCAGGATGGCCGATGGTTGGTATGCCGCGGGTCAGCTGTCACATATAAACAAACGACTCCTGAGTTAATATGTTTCAGGATGTTAATATATTTCATTATGTTTTACTTCATTTCTGGTACCATTCTAGAATATTGTGCCCCAGTTTTAGTTCTCAACTGCAGAGTGCCACTTAAAAATAATTGATAAGGTTTTCAATATAGCCACGCGCTTGTCTGTAAGGCCAGACACAAATATACTGTACGTACAGCCTCTCATACTTCCACCCACTACAGTCAGCGCTGTCAATACTCGTGAGAGTTATGAACCGCGGGAGTATGAACCCGCGTCTGAAGCATTCTCTCGTGACTTGGAATGGTGGACCGGGGAGGAGGTGATTGGCTAGGGGGGGGGGGTGAAGAGGGTAGTAGGGGAGGTGGGCTCGAGGAAGTGTGAGGCTAGCAAAACTGGATTTTTTATTAGAAGCATATAATAAGTTAAACTATCGCTTAATACCATGATTCACTCATACTGGCTGTGAGCTAATATTTATCATTCCTGCTTTGTGCACCATTGTCACCAGAACAGAACCTCGTATAAACCATATTCACACCACACTTATGATAATGCCCAACAATGTTTACACTGTCTGTAACGCTTGTTACGATATCTGTGTTGCCTTCGCCTGCCCTAATTACAGGGAAAAATAGAAATTAATCCACCGCTCTAGGCATCAGAGGCCATGTAGCACTGCTATGAGAAGGGGGAACGCTGCCTCTCCCACCTGGGGTGTGGCAGACAAGGGGCGAAGTGGAGGTCACAGACCCTCCCCGTCCTGGGTCTAAATCTTGGCGGGAGTCTTATTTGCCTTAATGACCCTTGTGCAGTCGATGGGCATTAACCTGCATTTTAAGTAATTAAGCGTGGCAGAGCCTATTAACAGAGAACTACTGATATTTGTTTAATGAATAGCCATAACATTGGCTGTATAACCAAGTATGACAAGGAAACTAAAAGACGTGCTTAATTCATAGAATTATCAAATTACACAAAGATTATACTACGAGGTGTAATATGGTTGTCATATAATTAAGAAGCAATTGACTTCTAGACATGACAGTCTACAGTGGTGTATAGGTTAGCCAGTAGCCGGCCATGACGAGACTTAGTTTTTACTTATTCTCCATCATCCTCAAAGGTTACTGCATGATGTAAATAAATACTGAGAATATAAGTTGCCATACACAGGTATGAAAAACATTTCAATATTCTTAATATATATATATATATATATATATATATATATATATATATATATATATATATATATATATATATATATATATATATATATATATATATATATATATATATATATATATATATATATATATATATATATATATATATAACAAAGAAGTGTCTGTGCGTGTGTCACGAGAATCTCGGAAACTACTTTACCGATCTGTAGTGATGATGGATGGTTTTATATGTAGTGATGATGATGGATGGTGTTATATGTAGTGATGATGGATGTGTTATATGTAGTGATGATGGATGGTGTTATATATGTAGTGATGATGGATGGTTTTATATGTAGTGATGATGATGGATGGTGTTATATGTAGTGATGATGGATGATGTTATATGTAGTGATGATGGATATTGTTATATGTAGTGATGATGGGTGGTGTTATATGTAGTGATGATGGATGGTGTTATATGTAGTGATGGTGGATGGTGTTATATGTAGTGATGATGGATGATATTATATGTAGTGATGACGGGTGGTGTTATATGTAGTGATGATTAGACAATAAAATATTAAGTTTAATGCTAAAAAAATATACTTTGTTGTACCGATGTAGTGAAAAACATGGTGGAACTTACATACACCGTTAATGAACTATTGATGGAAGAAGAAGTTTTGGGGACTGAACAGTGAGACAATGTGAAGCCTCCCGGAGGGTGGCGTCCTACCGTTGCCAAGCGGATGAGCGATTCTGCTAGTATATATATCCTTCGGGCTGGTGACAGTTCCTCACATTTCTGCGGGGGAGGAACAGTGCACGGCTGATGGCCGTGAGTGTGAATGGAGAGGAGGGGAGGCGTGAGAGGGAGTGTAGTATCATTTTGGCTTATTTATTGTCTCACGACATTTGGTCAGTAATATATGAATATATAATTAGCCACACCAGTAACATTGGCGCAGACTTAATATTTTCCGATACAACATTATTTTCTTTATTATGTATTAATATTTTGCTTAATAAATACTGGGTTGTAGCTGGAGACGTTTTACCTTTCTCCTCTCCCATTCCCGTTACCACCTTCCACTCCTACCCTCCTCGCAACAACCCCCCCTCCCCCACTAGCCCGTCATATCACGATAGAATACTCCGGACGCGGGTTTATACTCCTGTGGTTCACAACTCTCGGAGATGAGGATTGACAATGCTAACTGTAGCACGTGGAAGTGTGGGAGGGTGTACCTTGTTGACCAGGGTGTCAAAATCAAACTGTTGTGGATCCCCTCTCACATAGGCCTCAAAGAACAGAACATAACAGAGTTGATGCCCTCGCCAAACTTGCATCTAACAAAGCCACTGTTGAATACAATTTTGATTTGTCAAAAATAACTCTTAAAACTGTTGATGACTTTGACGCAAGCAGACATGTGCAAATAGGATATATGTAGTTAATCCATTGTTTACCATGATGAAATGTATCAAGAGAAACACGAATATTTAGCAAGTAACAAGATCACTAGATTATAACCGCTAGACTAAGATTTGGATATGGGTAACTCTGACAGTATATCCTTCAAGCAGACGTAAACAAAACCAAATGTAAAGTGTGCGGTCAAACATTTGGCCACACACTCGAACATTACGTCCTTGACTGTGTGAAAATAGAACCTTTTAGGGACAGGTCCAAGCACACTGTGTGTAAAGTGGCACACACTTGATCTCTAATGGCAATATAAAAGACATACTGTATTAAGATTGTATCCACTTTTTGGACCTCGGTAGGTTTATCAGTTCACATGTATGGAATCAAACACACAATGTGCTTGAATACCTCTCACGCAAATGTGAATAACAAAGTGTGTGGTCAGGCATATTGCCTCACACTGCTGTACTCATGCAGTTGTGAATAAGTTACCCTCCATGTATAAAACTAAATAAAGAATGCATTTGAAATACTCTGTAACATTTAATATCATAATATCCTGACCCCTAGGGACTGTTATACACACCTTTTGTGACCTCCACTCTGTAGTCTTACTTAGTTACCTCTCACAGGATGAGTATGGGGTGCACAATAAACTAGCCACTGTAAGTGGCAAAAACAAATACATGTGCTGAACTTCCTAACACCACCATCACCACATGTGCTGAGCCTCCTACGACATCCACCACTACCACACGTGCTAGACCTCCTATCACCACCACCACCACTACCACTACCACTCGTGCTAGACCTTCTACCACCACCACCACCACTACCACGCGTGCACCACCACCACTACCACTACCACACGTGCTAGACCTTCTACCACCACCACCACCACTACCACACGTGCTAGACTTCCTATCACCACCACCACCACTACCACTACCACTCGTGTTAGACCTTACACCACCACCACCAGCACCACTACATTTCTGAGAACCATCACTATATTTCCTAGAATCATCACCACCATTAAAGTCCCTAGAACCACCATCACCACCACCACTAAAGTTCCTAGAACCATCACCACTAAATTTCCTGTAACCACCACCACAAATTTCCTAAAACCATCACCAATAAATTTCCTACAACCACTACCACTACATTTCCTCGAACCATCACCACCACTATATTTCCTAGAGCCGTCACTGCATTTCCTAGAATCACCACCACCACTAAATTTCCAAAAACCACCATCACAAAATTTTCTAGAACTACCATCACCACCACTATATTTATAGAACTACCATCACCACCACTACATTTTTAGAACAACCACCACCACTACATTTCCTAGAACCATCACCGCCACTCTCCTGCTCATGGCCAGGTCTTTGCATACATGCATCAAAATGAGGCTCGGCACAGTAGTGGGCGTCTCGGATCTCACGGGTCCTCTCGTCTCCTGCCATTGATGCATTCTAAGTTCACCGTCCAGCGATGTATGAACCTTTAACGATATTTCCAGGGATTAAGTATTTCTCTCTCTTTCAGAGGATGATGGCGTCCTTGAGGGTGAGCGTCAAGTATTAGAGGTAGTCTAGGGTATATTTTTCAAGTATTAAGTATATGTTTTGAGTTATTCTATGGAGATAGTTAGGGTGCGGCGGCCAAGTGGGTACAATGTTTGCCTTCTATCCTAAGGGACTTAAGTTTGATCCCTGAGCACCCCATCCCTCTGGCTGGCACCTAACTTTAAATGAGCACCTTACTTTACAGTTGGGAAGTAAAGATGGTCGAGTGAAGTTATTTTCAAGGCCATAAGAGAATTTTAAGCTGTAAACTCAAGTTTTAAACGTATTTTGGGAAATGAATTTAAGTTTTAGTGGTATATTAGGGAATAAATTCAAGTTTTCGTCCTATTTTACAGATTATTTTGAAGCTTTATTCTTATTTTGTGAAGTAATTTTCAAGTTTTCATGTTACCTTAAACTGCTTAAAGGGTAAATTAAACTTTTTACTGTATTTAAGGAGTTATTTTAGAGCTTTTCTTTGGTATTATCTTTTTTTAAGTAAAAATGATGGTATTTTTCGGTAAATTGTCACATATCAGTAATCATACGTTATGTCTTTAATTGAGTTACGAAATTTGGTTATGCTATCATTTTAATGGTATCGTTAATATATAATATGTTATGGGTATTTTAAAGGGTTTTTATGTGTTACTGGTATTCTAATGGGCACTAAGAAGGGGATGATAAGAAGAAGGAAAAGATGAGAAGAAAAAGACGAAGAAGAAATAAAGGAAGGACAGATAAGAGGGAGAGAATGAAAGAGGAGGGGGAGGAGTAGGAGGAGGGAAAAGGAGGAGGAGGGAAAGAGAGGAGGAGGGAAAGAGAGGAGGGAAAGAGAGGAGGAGGAAAAGAGAGGAGGAGGAAGGATCTTGGAACATGTTAATGGACTTCGTCTTCACTCTCACATTTTCTTCTGAAGTCTGATTTTTAAGTGTCTCTCTCTCTCTCTCTCTCTCTCTCTCTCTCTCTCTCTCTCTCTCTCTCTCTCTCTCTCTCTCTCTCTCTCAACCCATGGTCTGTTGGTCTGGGACAACACTGGATATCTTTCACCATTAACCATACTTAATAGATATGATTGATATCCAAGGATCACGTAAGGATATTTTTGTATTTAACATTGTCTTGTCTTATGGATAAACACAATGCTTTTTGCCTTATTCATTTGTGAACCAGAGTGACAAGACAGCTAACTCCCTCTTCCTAAACGAACCCCCCCCCTCTTCCCCCCTCCACAAAAGAAGAACATTTTAAGTGTTTGATGACGTCATTGGACAGTAAAAGCTTATTTTACACAGGAAGAAGAAAATAAGAGTAGTTAGATGTAAATCATTTAATTTAAATCATCCACCCGAATTTCCTTTAAGCTTGTATTGTATTCTTTAAGGCATTACTGTCTATCAAGAGCTTATAGTAAATATTTCTCTTGATTGAAAGAATATTAACACGACTGATTGACATTTCACCAGGTAGACTGTCTCAGAACATCTCCACACATACATACGTCAGAGTTGATGTGTGTTAACGTTACGTTTAAACTATTTTCTTCTCATTGATAAAATTGTCACTACATTTCTTCATAAAGATAGTGAATATATTTAGACATGAAGAGGGTCGTTGTTGTCTTGGGTAAAAGCTGTAAGGCTGTAGACTAACACTGGTACGTCTGGGAAAGTTACTAATTAACAGATAATTTAAACGATGTTCGGTTTGGAAGATAGGAAGTTCAGTCAAAATTATTCTGACCAAACTGTGGAGTAACGAGGCTCGATAAGTGTGACAAGTATAATTGTTTTAAAAGTATCCAGTACATTATTAGTTCATCCGATGGTGTGTGTTAAGGGCTTGGTCGTGGGTGTTTATAACATTTTTATTCTACCGGCATTGCACAGGAAGGTAATACTTAGCAGTAGCGTTGGATCTAATGGTGGTTTACACGGTGAGCCACTGTGGGGGATATCTGGTGAAAAAAAAAATATTCCTTTCAGTGAGGAGCAAAAAACAGCCTCTAAATATTTGTAGGAACATCTAGGAGACATGATAACCAGAACACACAAAACTTTCTCTGGAAGTAAAAGCTATATTCCGTAGACAATTTCTGATAAATTTCCAAGAGAAACCAATGGTCTGGTAAGGGGTTCCCTATAAAGGTAACAGTCCTCAGATATATTTGATCGAAAACAGAATTACTGTCTTAACAATAATAAAAAAAAAAAAAAAACATTTAACTTCACTATTATTTTATTTATTTTTGGTAAGTCTGGTAGCGAGGTGTATGATTGGCCATTACGGGGAAGATGTGTGGGATGTCTTAGTAAGCACATTAACAATACGAAGCTACATCTCAGGTCAGCAATAATCAGTTAGATCTCATCGATTTCTGTAACACTAGATTGAAAATTACAATCCCAAAACATTATTTATACTGTATTTTACACGGCTCTTGGGGTGAAAAATTAAAATATCGTTGGATGAGAAGGTGAGGCACTATGTACGTACAGTATATGTATATTTACTTATTCCTTTTTTATTTATTTTGGTTTAGTATACTATTTTCTTGGGAAATAAGAAAAATCGTGGGAAAAAAAATCCTAGGAAAAGGAAACAATATCATAAGTGGAGACAGATAGAAGGGAAATTTGACAGTAGAAATGTACTATTTTGTGTTAATATTTTACTAAATAGAAGAAAAATGAGACAAACTTGAGGAAGTGACGCTCATTGGCATAGTCAAAGAGAGTAAGACGGACAGACAGACAAAGTCTTGCCTAAAAACATTCTTGTAATCTCTCGTAAGTAAAACCGATAAAGAAACCGAATTTTCAAAGGGTCGTATAGCTCAGTCTTTCTTACATTACCTGGGTATGTATCAAACATTCTCCCTTAAGCTGTGTTACAGTAACAGAGGACAAAATAATACGTCGTAATGACACTGAGACTCTACCGAAAATAGACATGTCGTCTTTTCAGTTACACTTGAATGATATCGCAAAACTTGTTAGTATACAGTGTAATGTTCCGGGGTAATATCTTCGTTAATTTCTCGTCCGTAAGTGAATTCCTCCACCAGTTGTAGAAAGTGATTATTTTTTTCTGTCTTTACTTCTTAATTATTTTCTCTGTGTGTACGTTCCTGTGTATGTAAGTTTCTTTAATGAGTGTTTCCTGTGTGGGTGTGCGTGTAGAGTTTTGTGTTTATAAGTTTATGTTGGTGTTTTCTGTGTGTGTAAGTGGGTGAGTGAGTGCGTGTTTTACAACTCCGGGATAAAGCGTAGAGTTCTATTTTTTGTGTAACAAAGTTGTATACTGTATCAGAGTTAGAAATTAAAGTATGATGCTTGCGGAAATTACAGATTTGGGTAAAATTGAACATTAGCTTTTCATAATTTTTTTAACAAAAGAAATATCCACAGCAAAGGAAATTCAGCGAGGCATGGTGGGGGTGTATGGCATAGATAAATCCTCATGTGCCACCATACCAAGGTAGCCCAAGGAGTTCATGAGTGGGCATGAGAGCCTTGGGGATGACCCGCAGTCAGGACGGCTTTAAGAAACATGCCGAGGCAACCGTAGGCTTGACTGTAGCTGACCGTCTTATCAAAGTCAGTGAATTAAGCACGGAGGTTGGCACTCCACATGGAAGTGTTAAATACCATTTAGGGACATTTGGGTTTGTATAAGGTTTCGAGATGGGTTTCTCGAAACTTCAACGCTGATGATCGACACCAGAGAATGGCCTTAAATCGCCACTGCTTGAACGGTGTAAGTCCATCTAGCCAACTTACTTGCCTGAACGATGCCAAGAAATGAGACCTGGGTTAATCATTAGGACTTCTAATGAAAGACTCAGTTCATGTCATTGAAGCAGCTGAATTGTCCGCCCTCCAACAAGTTCAGAAGTCAACTGTTTGTCCGCAAGATTATGGCGTTGATTTTCTAGGGTTCTAAAGAGATTCAACTGATCGGGTACTTAAGGCACAAAATAACGATCACTTATGAATATTATGATAGACTAATGCGAAAATTGAGCGACGTCATTCTGGAGATACAACGGGAATAGAGACTGTAGGTGTGCTCCTGTTCCATGATAATGTGCTCGTCCACAAACCCGCTGTCGCACCGATGTTTGTTCACACCTATGGTTTAGGGCAGTGGTTCTCAACCTGGGACCATGGCCCCCAAGGAAGCCACGGCAAGAATTTAGGGGAGCCACGGCGAGCTGTTATAAATTGTGCGTTTCCAAATAATGTTGGGAATCGATTTAAACAAAACTTGACTTGTTTTTTCATTTTGTTTAATCATAACGACAATACAATTTTAATATTTACATACTCTGGTGCTAATTTTTTTTTATTTTTTACGGATTATTTAAGATTTCACAGGTCCAGTCCCTGTCTGTGTGACAGGCGCTGGACCGAGCTGCTGAACTGACTTGTTCAGTACGTGTCCGTGTGTCATCCCTTTGCTGCTGAACTGACTTGTTCAGTACGTGTCCGTGTGTCATCCCTTTGCAAGTGGTGATAGGACCGAATGGGGGGGGGGGGAATGAAGGAGGCCACGAGGATGTTGAAAATTCCTCAAGGGGGGAATGGAGTGAAAAAGGTTAAGAACCACTGGTAGGGAAACAGCCATCCTCAATACAGCCATAACCTGGCCCCGCTCTCAGGGTGTTTCGCTGAAGGAAGGCGCTAAGGCGTGATTTAAGGAGTATTAGGAATCGTGAGTTTGAAGGATAAGCGCACAAGTTATTGTCCTACTTCTCCCAATTTTAGTTTATCTTCACCCAGGCAGACACCTGGAGAAAGAGGCAAGTTGATACACGAACAAGACAGGCAGCTATATTGTATAATTCTAGGGAACCAGATAGCCACGTTTCACTACTTCAGTCTTCTTCAAGAGTGAGACCACATCTTTGAGTGCATCTCCAGAGGTAACTTAGTCTTTATGTGGAAAAATGTCTGTAAAATAAGAATTAAGGACGATTTTCTGGTAATAAAACTAAGAACACACTGAATTATTATATACATGAATAATTACTGATAAATGCCAAATATACAGTTTGTGTGTGTGTGTAATTAAATAATAATAATAATAATTAACGGTTTATTGAAGAAATTCTGCAGCCCGAAGGCTGAAAACATACATTGGACATAAATGACGTATTACATACATTGGTGATTTAACAAAAGCCTCCATCAGAGAAATGGTAAAGGAACATACAGTGAACATACAGATTAATGTTTACAGTGGAGGTCACAGCACACAGGAAGTGTAGTAACTCCCTCACAAATGGTGTTATGAGGGGCATCACGTGGTGTAGTAATTCTCTCGCAGATGGTGTTATGAGGGGCTTGATGTGGTGTAGTAATTCCCTCACAGATGGTGTTATGAGGGGCCTGGCGTGGTGTAGTAATTCCCTCACAGATGGTGTTATGAGGGGCTTGACGTGGTGTAGTAATTCCCTCACAGATGGTGTTATGAGGGGCTTGACGTGGTGTAGTAATTCCCTCACAGATGGTGTTATGACGAACCTCACATGATGCTGTAGCAACTCATTCACTACGAGGTATCGTAGCACCATGGGGACACCACGTGGTCTGGTGTCACAAAACCTCACTCACTCAAGTGAGTGAGGTGTGGTCCCAGGCCTCCCTATCGTGGACGGATTAACACATAACTGGTGCTGTTGAGTCTTAGGGCAGTTATCACTGGGTACCTGGGACATCACTGTGTGAAGGTTAACTTGGGTACGACTAAGCTATTACTGTTGAGTTGCTTTTCACTGACTAAAGCACTGTTCACCACTATTCAACACTGGTTTCATTCCTTTCCTAAATGAAATAGTAACTTCTGGCGAAAACGTATTGATATTCCGGTGGGGAGGAGGGGTTCAGGGGAGGGAGTTGGTATGGGCCAACATAACAGTTGACCTGGCTGCTCCCAGAGGAGCGCCAGGTGTGTGTGTGTGTGTGTGTGTGTGTGTGTGTGTGTGTGTGTGTGTGTGTGCGTGTGCGTGTGTGTATGCGTGTGCGTGTGCGTGTGTGTGTGTGTGTGTGTTATTCGAGGAAGGACAGATGCCTGGGCTGTGTTTGTAACCCTACACCTGTCCATCGTCACCTCCCGTCAACACACAACTTTTTTAGCGTTTCATGGCGCGAGAATATATTAAAGTTTCTTTTTTTTCGACTTTCTACAGATTGTGCCTTGTCTTTGAATTTTAATAAATTTTGGATGTACCTTCTTGATTAATTGTATCGAGTTCGTCCTTTCACACAGCCTCTTTGCACGTCAGTTGCTGATGTATTGAGAAATAACGTTGGCTGGTTGGAGTTGAAGATCATTAACTTATGCTAATGTGAGTGTCTACGAGAGTCATAATATTTAGTGTGAAAATGCGAGAATATATATGTCGCCACCTGATGATCACCTGGCCTCACCTTCCTCACCACCTCTTGATCATCTGGCCTCACCTTCTTCACCACCTGATGATCACCTGGCCTCACCTTCCTCACCACCAGATGATCACCTGGCCTCACCTTCCTCACCACCTCGTGATCACCTGGCCTCACCTTCCTCACCCTGATGATCACCTTGTCTCACCTTCTTCACCACCTGATGATCACCTGGCCTCACCTTCCTCACCACCTGATGATTACCTGGCTCACCATAACTTACCTGTACATGGCTTTCATCAACCTAACCAAGGCCTTCGACACGGTCAAAGTAAATGTGTGTACTCGAAACAAGGCCCCAATAAAAAGTATTTGGGTTCATACAAAGGAGTGTTAGTTACAAAATAGAGAGGTCATCCTGAAACTATATCTTGCGCTTGTGAGACCTCACTTGGATTACGCAGTTCAAATCTGGTCACCGTATTACAAAATGGTTATAGAATCTATAGAAGGAATTCAGAGGAGAATGACAAGACTAATCTCTGGCATTAGGAACCTCGAGTCCAGAGACAGGTTAAAGCATATTAATATGCACTCCCTCGAGAGACGTAGAGTAAGGGCGATATGATAGAGGTGTATAAATGGAACTCAGGGCTAAACAAAGGGGACATAACAAATGTGCTCAAACTATCCAACTAGGAACGAACTCATAACAATGGTTTTAAATTAGAACAAATTAGATTTAGGGGCGTTATAGGTAAACATTGGTTTGGAAATACCGTAGAGTAGTGGATGAATGGAACAAATCACCAAACATCATTATTGACTCGAATACGATGGGTAGTGTGAAACATAGGTTGGATGAACATTTGAGCAATAGGTGTTGGGTGTAAAATGGGTCTGCCCAGTATGGGCTAATAGGAACGCTGCAGTTTCCTCCATTCTTATGTTTTTATATTCACTACAACAGTACACGACATGTTCACTACAACAGTGTACCAAGTTCACTGCAACAGTGTTCATTATAACACTGCAACATGTTCATTACAACAGTACACCACATGTTCACTACAACAGTGCACCACATTCACTATAGCAGTACATCACATGCTCACTACAACAGTACACACATGTTCACTATAATAGTACACAATATATTTACTATATCAGTACACCACATGTTCACTACAACAGTGCACCAGAAGTTCATTACTACAGTACACCACATGTTCACTATAACAGTTCACAACATTTAATATAACATTGCACCACATAAGAACATAAGAACATAAGAAAATAAGGAGTCTGCAATAGACGGTTGGCCTGTGCATGGCAGCTCCTGTGAGAGTTACTACCACTCTTTATCATCCATGAATCTATCTAGCCTCCTTTGAAACTTTCCAGAGTTCCTGCACTTACACAAAGTTGCTTTTGTTCCACTCTGTCCACCACCCTATTTGCCAACCAGTTTCTTCCTATCTCCTCCTAAAACCTAAACTTATCCAACTTGAATCCGTTAACGAGTCCTATCCTGCTCGGCATTATAAAACTTTATCTATATCCCCTTTATTGATTCCTTTCACCGACTTAAATACTTCTATCATATCTCCAGTTAGAATTTCAGAGGAGACGTATGGAAAATTCCACTAAAGTCCCAGATATCAGAAGGGCAAACTTTGATAGTTTGAAGAGACAGCTGAGAGAAGGGGTGTGTACACTTGGGGGTGAATTACATGACCGAGCTCCTCATGTCCTTCGTCGGGTATGATACCCTTGATAAATACATTTCTCAATCCCCACCAAATACCAGGGAGATATTCCAGATTCTTTCCGCCACCGCTGACCAAATTCAGAGCCTTAACTCACAAAACGTTATTCACAACGATCTTAAAATAGATAACATCATACTGCAAAAATCCTGCGACACTTTCCAAGTCAGTATAATTGACTTACATTATCTGGTTGTTGGATATTCCTGAAATGTGAGGATGAGAAGGGCCATCCTTGGATGTGTCCCATCCTTTTCGGTTGGTCACCTTACAGTCCTATCACTGATCAATACTCCTTTATCCATCTTATTGAGTGTTGTTCCAAATTTTTTGTCGCTGACCAAGCGGTAAAACAAGATTTGGAGTGGTTCGTTACCGACACAAAAAAAAAAACGATTTCTCAACATCTCCGACCATCCTGATTTCCCGAGTGTGATGGCAGAATTAAAGATTATTTTAAAACAATGATGATGTCAAATGGCACCCTTGTACAAAATAAAAGCCTGATAAAATGAAAATTAATTCTCTTTATCCTATTCCCTTTTACACTTTGTATCATATATGACAGTAATATAAACGGAATGAATCATTCACAAAGTGTAGAACACACAGCTTCTTCTTCTTCTTCTTCTTCTTCTTCTTCTTCTTCTTCTTCTTCTTCTTCTTCTTCTTCTTCTTCTTCTTCTTGTCTTGTCTTTTCTTCTTTTCTTCTTCTTCAGTGGAAAATAAACTTAACATAAGTGTCGAGTATTTTACGGTTTATGACTCCACAACATAAACCTGTTTAAAGTGTTAGATCAGGAGTATTAAACCTGTATGTCAATGACCTAGGTAGGATTATGTCGGTTATGGTAGGTTAGGAAAGATTCAAGTTAGATTAGGTTAGTGTTAGTTTGGTTAGTGTTTAAATGAAATAAACTGGGATGTCATATCTTTAGGTGGTCTGCATCTCTTTACTTATGGGGTTATGGTAGCATGGGGGAAGAGGGGTAGGTTGTGATTGACCCAAGGTTATTACACCACAGTAGAGGGAGAAGTGAGGTATGGCAGTCCATGGTTCATAAACTGTGTTTGTTTATCCGCTGCCTTGCAGTTTAACCTTGGTAGGTATAAGGCTACGGGAGTAAACCCCGAACGAAAAATCTGCGGTGGAGCCCCGCATCAGGCAGACATGCTTGCAGAGCTCCAACAAGTACCCAACGGCGGCATAGGCGGAAGAGGTAACCACCGTGGAAACCCAACGACTACACCGGCGGACGAAGGCAATGCCTCATGGACAGGCTATTAAGGCGAAACCCAACAAACTGGGCTATCGGCAGTCCATTACAACTCTCCCTATCCCCAGTCGTTGCAACATTTGCACCACTGGATCAGGAAAAGGGAAAGCCAAGATGTGTGGTTGTACCCTGCACTCCTGCCTCACCACATAAATCAACTCACACGCAGCCATCATCCCGTTCATCATACCTCTCATCATCATCAAAACCCCTATACCCCCAAAAGTCCTATGGCAACGGACGAGTGGAGACGAGGACAGGCAGAGATGACTACCGGGAGTCTCTAGTCACATCTCTGCACATGGAAGGCACAGATAAGAGAGTCGTTTATGCACTGGGATCTAGGCAGCAGTGCAATCCAGTCCTGTCTGGGCGACTGAGCAGCTCTTTCGAGGAGCCACTCTGCTCATCCCCACATGGTGAGGGGGGCTAGGAAAGGTGCCCTAAACATAGCCTGCCTAAAAACCCAACCTGACTGGGCAACCGCACCCAGTAAGGTCATCTTTAAGCGGTCGAAAACACAGTTAAAACCACAGATCCAAAAAAAAAAAAAACCACACCACCTCTTATGGTCGTTCCATGGAATGTCAGGACCCTTCTGGATATTGGCACAAGTGAGTGTCCTGAAAGAAGAATTGCCCTTGCGGCAAAAGAGCTGGCTAGGTATAACATCGACATAGCAGCCATCAGTGAGTCCCGGCTCCCAGATGCAGGTTGGCTATACCTTCTTCTGGAAGGGTAAGCCTGCTGCGGAGAGAAACCGCATTTATGGAGTTGGCTTTGCCTGGCAAGATTATCGCCCGAGTCTTCCTAAACAGATTCCTTCCTGAGGCGGAAAACTTCCTCCCAGAATCTCAATGTGGTTTTAGACCATCACGTGGTACCACTGACATGATCTTTGCTGCCTGCCAGATACAGGGAAAGTGCAGAGAACAGCATCGTTACGGTCCTCACCACCTGATGATCACCTGGCCTCACCTTCCTCATCCACCTCATACTACCACCCCTGCACCACCACCCCGGCACCACCACCCCTCCACCACTACCCTCTGCTACCACCATCACCTCCACTACCCTCCGCTACCACCATCACCACCACCACCACCACCACCATCACCACCTCCACCACCACCACCTCCACCACCACCCTCCTGTACCACCACCCTCCTCTACCACCACTACTACCTTCCCCATCGCCACCGATGCCTGCCACGCCTCCACCTCTGCCTCCGCCACCGCCACCGCCACCCACCACCACCACCACCACCCACCACCACCACACTATCAACCCATTTACTTTTATTTCGCTCGCCCTTCTCCTATCCCCCTTTCCCCTTCTCCCACTTCACCCTCATCCTACTCCCACTTCTCCCCTCCCTTCGCCCTACTGCCTTCTCACAGGACTGCGGACGTCGCAATATTCCGAGTGTTGTCAAAGACTTTGCTTTCATCTTGATGTCGATTTTGCGATATCAACGAGAGCCGTAAAATATAATATAGAGAAAACGTCGAAAATATATATTACACGTTTGGAGTTACATTTAGGTCAGTACCTGTTTTTTTATTACTAAATAACTT
This sequence comes from Homarus americanus, assembly GCF_018991925.1. Lineage (NCBI taxonomy): Eukaryota > Metazoa > Arthropoda > Malacostraca > Decapoda > Nephropidae > Homarus > Homarus americanus. The sequence continues at coordinate 43,934 of NW_024737101.1, read as the reverse complement.
GAATATAGCGGATATGGTATTTAATATTACCTTTTTGATAAATAGTTTGGTAAGCAGGTCATTAGTCGGACGAGTGTACATCTCTGAATTACCAATCTGACTTAATGTGTAAATTTATTATTATTATTATGATTATTATTATTATTATTATTATTATTATTATTATTATTATTATTATTATTATTATTATTATTATTATTATTATTATTATTATTAACCAAACATTGAAATATTTACATAAACCATGGTTTTTCAATAAGGAAAGTATTACAGATAAATTCATATCATCTTACAACACCACCCAGCAACATCCTCTCCTGTAACTCGGTCACCAGGAATTGATTGTTTCCATTATCTTCCCGATTCTTATTACAGCACAGAGGAAAAATAAACCAGATTTAAGTGACAGTCAAGGGCCTTAGGGAGGATCAGGGCGGGTAGCCTCCAGGGATATATGAGCGGGATCACGGTATGTAGGTCAGTCGCAGCCTCCGTGTTTACGTGTTTTTCATCGTCTATACTTGCCAGTCGTTCATATTTTTTTTTCCAGGAAGGGTGTTGAACTTTGACGTAAATTTGATCAGAGATTATGAGAAGGAGAAAATAGCACTGTGGTGGTGATATTTCTGTCGTGTTGACTAAGCTCCTGGATATATATATATACAGGTATATATATGAGTTATAGAATCCATATTTACTTTTGAGGTTTTCCCACTGACAGCTGTCGCTAAACTACACATATTAATTCTTCCCCTTATTTGAGTGGCAGGTTCCGGGGAGATAATAATATGATTTTTTTTGTATGTCCCACAATTTATTATTCCATATTGTACATACGTGCGATTGTTTTATTGTTTCTATTTATGTGTACGTTTTTTATTTAAATGTTTTTTTTTTATCTATAGATCAGAATATGCAGTGTATATTTCTGTTTGAGTTACAATTACCTTCGTCTATAATTCTGTTGTTACTTTCTATCGGTGTGTTTATCTACTGTAGGATGTAAGTGTTTACTTTCTTTAACTCTCTTCTGTGCTACATTCCATCATTTTCTCATCTTCCTTACCACTTACTTCACTTTCTTTGCCACGTATCCCATTTCTTCTTTTGCCACTCCACAACATCCTCCGCCAGTCACTCCACTCACTAGTCACTTTTTCCTCCATTTATTCTATCATTCCATCTCTCTCTCTCTCTCTCTCTCTCTCTCTCTCTCTCACTCTGTACACCAATTCCCGTCTTCTCAAGATTCGGTGCCACTTTATTTATTATTTCACTAGCAGAATCGCCGCTCTCCGGACGGCTCATTCGCTAGGCCACGGTAGGACGCCACCCTCCGGGAGGCTCCACATTGTCTCACTGTTCAGTCCCCAAAACTTCTTCTTCCATCAATAGTTCATTAACGGTGTATGTAAGTTCCACCATGTTTTTCACTACAACGGTACAGCAAAGTATATTTTTTTTAGCATTAAACTGTTATTATTTTATTGTCTAATCATCACTACAAATAACACCACCCATCATCACTGCATATAACATCATCCTTCATCACTACATATAACACCATCCATCACCACTAGATATAACACCATCCATCATCACTACATATAACACCACCCATCATCACTACATATAACACCACCCATCATCACTACATATAAGAACATCCATCATCATTACATATAACACCATCCATCATCACTACATATAACACCACCCATCATCACTACATATAACAACATCCATCATCACTACATATAACACCATCCATCATCACTACATATAACACCATCCATCATCACTACATATAACACCATCCATCACTACATATAACACCATCCATCATCACTACAGATCGGTAAAATATTTCCAAGATTCTCGTGCCGACACGCAAACAGACAGACAGACTTCTTTGTTTTATATAGATAGATATATATACTCTATTTATTACTTCCTCGATACTTTCTGCCCTACTTTCCCTACTAATTTCTACCCAGTTTTCTCCTTCATTTTCATCGCTACCTATCTCGTCACTTTCTCTTCTCATTTACCTCATCCCAACTTTCTCCTTCATTTTCCACACTACTCTTCGTTCCACTTTCACCACTCCCATCCGCATTTTCTTTTAAGAATAAAAATAAATAAATTTCTTACCTTGTGGTGGCCTGAGGTGGGTGTCGGGGAGCTACCTAGCGCCTCACCTCCACATACTCCCACAAGTTTGTTTTTATACAAGAATTAACCCAAAAAGTCAGGTTATAAGACAAAAAGGTAATGCAGACTTTGGAGTTTTTTTTTTTTTTTTTTACGGGGATTAGCCCACCCGGGCACATGTCACTGAGCCACATCTTTACCTGGGGGCGAAAATGTAATAATAATAATAATAATTCATAATAATAAAATTTATAATAAATAATACAAAATTGAAATAAAATAATAAAATAATAATGATAATAATAATAACACAATAATTATAATAATAATAATAATAATAATAATAATAATAATAATAATAATAATAATCAAGAGCCCTAAAGAAATACAAAAATGAAAAAAAAGATCAATAGTGAGAAACGATATATGTATGTTGTGTTGTCAATAGCAAGAGAAACAATTGAGACCCTGCAATTGTGTGTAAATGAGGCAGAAAGTAAGATCAGCAACCTGGGACTTGGTCACAATTTTCGTGATGCCATATGGCAGCAGGGTCTACCATTAGACAACATTATGCTTCCAATATCTTCCCAGGCGGTAGTACCTCCCTGTTTGGTAGCTGCTTACTACCTCAGGTGTTGTTTGGACTTAATATTTTGTTATTTTATTACTCTTGTCATTATTGTTGTAATTTTTATTGTTTATTGCTTTTATTGTCGTCGTTTTAAAAATTCATTAAATATTTTAATTTGTGTATATTTTCTTTTATGTTGGTTGCGGTAAGGTAAAGGGATATATTTCACAGTAAGAGTGTTGCGCTATGATGACTAGGACTGACTGACCTACTGGTATAGTTGCGGAAATGTTTTCCTACACCACTGTGGTAACCCGTTTCGTCAAACGACCAATCTATATGACCTATAGCAAACCTATCCATCACGTCCGTCGTTACACGACCGGTACCCATTCGTTCATAAATAGTGATACTATTACTGCGACGGTGCCGTTTTGAAACTTAGGTTACCACAGGAGGTGTAGGAACACATTTCTGCAACTGTACCTCGCAACTGCTGTTACACTTGTATACCTCGCCTTCACCCACCACTTACAACATTAGTTATCATACGAAAACTTCAGTATAATGCTTAAATGTAACAAAGATTAATAATTCAACACGCTTACATTAATGTGTTCGTGAACTAGAGTTTGTACGTGGGTGATGGATTCCTTGGTAACACTGGCCACGGGAATGCCTTGGGCTGACTGTACCCTCACACTAGTCATCAGGCCCAGTAACTCTCAGTTTTCTACCGCAATATTTGTTTTCGCAATTTATATAAAACATACCGTGGCGTGTCGTCGTTTTTTTTTTTTTACTTCTCATAGGATGAAGTAGTCCCTAGTGGTGTTCAAGAGATTCTGTATATAATATCACTCCTACTCTCTTCTTCCCTACCTTCTTCTTAACTACCTCCTCTCTTTCCTGTCCTTCCTCCTTACCTGCATATGCACCCCTCCCTCCCTCCCTCCCTCCCTCCCTACCTACCTACCGACCTACCTACCCTACCCTTTTCTCTCTTTCCTTCCTTCGCGTGTAAGTAGGGAGGAACATGGAGATAGCTATTGTAATTAATATCACCCTTTGAGAGAGAGAGAGAGAGAGAGAGAGAGAGAGAGAGAGAGAGAGAGAGAGAGAGAGAGAGAGAGAGAGAGAGAGACTCTCTTTAGTGCGAACTGTGCTGAAAAAATTGCTGAAGCTATACTCGTATACGTGTACGGCTTGGGAAAAAATTCCTCTGGTAGCAGCTGCTACCTGAGACGTTCAGAGGAGAGATGTTGGACTATGTATGAGAAGCAGGATAAGACGAAGTGATGGCCATGCTTCATAGAAAATCCCGAGGAATGTTTTCACGGATATTTGAGAGATTTGATACGATATTTTTGCCTTTGACTACAAGAATGTTAAGTGAACGACATACAGTATATCTATTTACGGCGGCGTCTTAAGTGGGGAATTTTTTTCGTTTTTTGGTCTCGCTTCTGCTGGCTAAAAAGACAAATGACTCGATTTTTTTTAGGCTCTTGGCCGTTGTCTTCGCGTCGTTCCTCATTCGACTAGTTAAACGTGACCCAACTAAAGCGGAAAAAATTACTAACAATTTTATTTGTGGGTCTAGTAAGAAGACATACTCTGATTGGTGTGAAGGAATCATTATGTAGGAGTTTGAAAAGCTTCGTAAGCTAAGATTAGGGAAAATCCGGATGAAGTCTTAAAAAAGAGACTTACTGAAAAAAAGACTGAACTTTTGAACTTTTTCAATAACTTGGATAAAGCCTTATGTGAGGTCTTGTGAAGCATTATTAATACCCGTGTGAGGCACTGAAATGACGCAGGTAGAGTGTGGGTAGAGGTAGGTAGTGTGGGTAGAGGTAGGTAGTGTGGGTAGAGGTGAGGAGAGTGTAAGTAGAAGAGCGTAGGTAGTAGAGGTAGAGGTAGGTAGTGTGGGTAGAGGTTATGGTGGAACATTGAAAGACTAAAATGGGATAATCACGAAGCAGTTAATTTATTTATTGATTTTTTTGTTTATCAATTACACCATAACACAAACTTCAGTCTCGTAGCGTCATTTCTAAATTATTAAACCAAACTAACCTAATTTAAGCTGTGCTTGGTTAGGTTAGGTTAGTAAGCGACCTCGTAAGTGAAACAAAGCAGATTTGATAATATATGAGCCAATTCCCATTAAGTTAAAGCAATTCATACAAAAAGTTTACCCTATTGGCAAACACGTCAGTTGCATGTTAAGGCATAATCGACGAGTATCTATATTCAATTTGGCAACATATATCAGCATGTTAATAACGTTTGAGAAAATATGGTTATACCTACATATATACAGGCAAGTAAAACAAAACAAACCATGTAAACCTGTGTCAAGCATCTATACTTATGTACAGTATATCAGTATATTGGCGAGCAACTTTACTCTTAACATTGTATCAGTGTTGCAGGAATAAGCCAAATCGCTGGTGCTGGTAGTTTTTTTTTGTACTGGAACAAAAAAAACACACACACACACACCGGTTGAATTACCATGATTAATTAAAACTCGTTTGAGCTTATACTGGAACACGATTAACTGGGTTTTCGATTGACTTTTTTTTAACCAGGCGTGATGTTGTTGTGTGTATATCTGACGTAAGTTTTATATTGTGTTATGAACTGATATTGGTTATTATTATTATTATTATTATTATTATTATTATTATTATTATTATTATTATTATTATTATTATTATTATTAGTATTAGTATTAGTATTATTATTATTATTATTATTATTATTATTATTATTATTATTATTATTATTATTATTATTATTATTATTATTATTATTATTATTGATAATGTGCTACTACTGCTGGTTTTTAGTTTTGTAATACTAATTCTACTATTATTACAAATAACATTAAAACTTCTGCTACTATTATTACAAGTGATATTCTTACTTACTCACTACCACTACTATTCAGCAACTACTTATACTCTCTCCTTCATTACTATTACAATAACAGTACTTTCACTTGTCACTTTCTAACTAACAACTCTCACATTAGAGATCTTTTCCCCCAGAAGACCCAACACAAATTAACTTAACTACGCCTGCCATAGGATAATAAATTAATAATTGTCGAATTTAACCTGAATTTAGTTAAACCAGCTCAGTTAACCTTTAAGATGCCTTAATCTAATACAACTTAATTAGAATACATGTATTTAGTTCAGCCTCCCTTAACCAATCTTGGGTTTTAAATCACTGTGAATAGATTTAACTTAAACTAAACTTAACTGCTGTGATATAAATCATTTCCATGTAATTTTTACTAACCCGATCTACGATTAACCTGAAGTAATCTGATCTAAATTAAATTAACCTAATTATAGTTAAATTAAGGCTAATATATAATTCGAACTAACCTAATTAAATGTATATTAAGTAAATTAAGTGTCAGGTTATGTAACGATATTAACCTAATGTAACCTAAATTGACTTCATTAGATTAGTTAAACCTAAATTAGATTAGCCTAACGTAATATAAAGTAACACGTACTAATCACTTATTAGCATAATCTACCTTAAATCACCCTAACATGAATGAAAATTAACAATATTCAACGTAGATTAACTTAAAATAATAATAAAGTAGCTAATCTAAATAACAATGATGAACTGAAAGCAAAATAAACTTAATCGGACCACCATTAGACTCATCTGAGGTAAGAGTGGACAGTAAGTCAGGTGTGTCCAGGGCCAAGTGCTCGTGACAGCTTTGTATAGTATTAGTTAATTTTTTCTGTCGTTCTCGTTGGCACACAATTGTTAACACACCGTCTATCCTATGATAGCAACGAGATTTGCTCTGTGTTGTAATTAAAGCTGTCAGAACATTGTGTTCGAACCGTGTGTGTGTGTGCATAACATATACACAGATTGTTTTGAATTTAAAAAAAAAATAGGTATACCGTATATTCATCGCTGCCAGGTGGAAAAGCCATTACAAATTCTCCATCTAGTGCAAATTTACTCGAAATACTTCACTAAAGTACATACTGAGAATATTTACGGCAGTAGTTATTCCAAGTAGGTAATGGTGATGGTGGTAGCGGTGGTGGTGGTTTTGGTGGTGATATTAGTGACGGTGGTTATGATGATGATGGTGGTGGTCGTTGTGTTGATGTTCATAAATTTGTGTGTGCAAATGTATTTTCGTTTGTTTCAAAGAAAGAAGCTTTTACACCGTTTTTTTTGGGGGGGGGGGATATAGCATTCGCGTCCAGTACTCGGGTCGTTGATTTGATTCCGGAGCATTGCATCGTTATGGGAAAAACATACGAAAACAGAAGTTAAAAAATAAATAAAATAAATAATAAGATTAACGGTGTTATTGCATGTGGTAAAAAACTTGGTCAAGATTCAGTATATACAAAATCGGGCAGTTAGACTACAGTATTTGAGCAAGCAATTATTGAACAATGTAACAGCACCACCGAGGATTTACCTCCTTCTAACCTGACCAACTGAATATTTAGCCTTCTGATGTTTGCTCTAAGAGTTCACCATAAACGTGCTATTGTAAATATTAGGGAAGTGACTGTAGAGTTTGGAGAAGTAACAGGCCATGTTGTAAATAAATAAGGGGGGTTACGACTCGTTAGAGTGTCACGTGTCCTGTCAGGCCGCCGTCACGCCACAGGCTTTAGTATTCTTGTCTTCTTCGTATCGTGGATCGAAAATTGTACGGTCAATCATCACCACCTTCTGTAGACACACTCAAGAGGTCCCAAGGAAGGTTCTACTGAAGAAATGACCCTAAGATAAAAGGGAGACGCCTTCATTTTCGCACTTTGTATTGTACACTATAGCCGCTGTGACGCTGTTGGGGTGTGTCCCATTCTCTTTTAACAGTGTTCCCGTTTTCATTCCATTTATTTTCCTCCACTAGAACATTTGTTGGTTCCTTCTGAGTGCGTTTCCAAATTTGGTGATGAATGACTGAGACCATGACACAAATAGGGACTAGTATAGACTCGCAGTTGTGTCAAACTCAAAACCTTTCGAGGGCCAATTCTTATTTTAGTTACCCTCTTCAGGGCCAACACAGGGGCTATATCACATAGTTGCAGGATTGAAGTTTACAGCTTCACACCATGCCTTACCTGGCTTACCGGGAATACCTCATTTGGGTTTGTCTGATCTTAGGTATGTAAAATTCATTTTACTAAATGAACATGATTATATCTATTTCTATCATAATTTCACGGGATGATGAATTTACCTGTCATCCCGCGGGCCACACCTGACCATCCCGCGGGCCATGGGTTTGACACCCATGGACTATAGAGTATATAGAGTAAGTTACCTTGATGGATGTAGTCACCATGGTGAGCATTATAATTCAGTTTTGTGGTCGTGGGAACTACTGTATCTCATCCTCCTTTGTGCAGTTCTTCTACAAGTCTTATATTTTATGGCTAAGAAATAACATTCTATATACTGCAGTTCGGCAAAAACATTGGGATGTTTAAAGATTTTTATGCCGTGTAATAAGTGACAACATGCAGTACAAGGATTTAACTGATCAAAATATGAAAATTCAATTCTTTTTAAAGCTCTCGTGTTGGTCTTAATAATATCTTAAATTTACATTTCGAGCCTATCACCTCGTGTAGAGACTGTAGTGATGATAGACGCACACTGCTATACCTAGTTTGTTAGGTAACAGTTTCTGAGCTTAGGTAATTTTTTTTTTATTGTCAAGAAATGAGAGATTGTTGATAATTTTTTCTTTGTTCTTTTTTTTGCCATTTCCTTGTGTATTTTCCTTATATTAGTTTGGTATATGTTCCGTATTATTTGCACATCTCATACGTAATATGAGAGACCTGAGCCTAGTTATGTGTGTCCACTGCTCGCTGTTTATCTACCTACCCATCAATCTATATATATATATATATATATATATATATATATATATATATATATATATATATATATATATATATATATATATATATATATATATATATATATATATATATATATATATATATATATATATATATATATATATATATATATATATATATATATATATATCATAGACACAATGAAAACGTGGATAAGATAAATCTTGATAAAATCACAGGAAAGGGAAACAACGGAGCACCTTAGCTTTCGTCTTTATTCAAGACATCTTCAGTTGCCTCTGAAGATGTGAATATAAATAAATATAAATATATATATATATATATATATATATATATATATATATATATATATATATATATATATATATATATATATATATATATATATATATATATGTATATAATGATATCTATTGGTGAATTAAATCATTGACTTCAAGAAAAAACATGACAGAAGAGCCATCTTCGTGAAGGCCATTTACATAAAAGATCAATTTTCCAATAATCCCTTCACATAAAGCTCTGACCTTCCCTCTTATATGTTTCCTTCTTGACACTGGATTACCTGTGTTCAGTCTGGTTGCTTCTAACCTTCGCGGAACAAGGGTATTACGCGCTTCACTGTCGTCGTTTTAATGTTCGTTTCTCTGTAATCTGATAATGCTGAGTCGTAAAGATCTAAAACCCGGCTTAATTGTCCCTTATATATGACGCTGTGTAGAAATGACCTGATATATGACCTTCTTTGAGGCTATGTAGAGATGACCTACTATATGACCTTCCTTGAGGCTGTGTAGATATGACCTGATATATGACCTTACTAGATATTTGGACCAAGTTACAAAAAAAAAGATATACCTAAAAAAAAAAAAGGATACCTTAATTTAGCAGGGGTCAGAATTCCACCCCCGAAAAAACCCTCTGCAAATTAGTTTTTACTCCTAATGTTCTTATTATATTATATTATATTATATTATATTATATTATATTATATTATATTATATTATATTATATTATATTATATTATATTATATTATATTATATTATATTATATTATGTATATGTTTGTATTGTATTATATTATGTATTGTATTTGTATTATATTATATTATATTATATTATATTATATTATATTATATTATATTATATTATATTATATTATATTATATTATATTATATTATATTATATTATATTATATTATATTATATTATATTATATATTTTATGTTAGATTAGATTGTATATTATATTATAAACTAACATAAATATTATCTTGTACACTGATGCCTTGTGAGTCCCTTCATATATTATTCTACACTAATATGAATTTCTGATTTCTTATCAGATACGATTGATGTTGAAGGAATAATTTAACATTGTCAACCTCGGCGACACTAGTTTTATTTCGCCTTCATTGTCCCTTTTCTACATTAACGTACAGGTTGTCAGTAAATGCAAATGAACCAATTAAAAGTGACTTGCGTGAAACAGTTGAGTTGTCGTTGTTAATTATTACTCATCAGACCAATCATGTCGGCTCTGTCTACAACACGTGTTCTTCAGAGATGTGACACTAATATGTATAAAATGATTAGATCAGTGCGTGTGTGTGTGTGTGAAGTTTAGGGAGTGCAAGGGAAGAAATATTGCAACTATTCCCTGAAATGGCTCCGGTTCATTAGCACATAGAGTGAACAATATGTTTGGCTTTATTTATGAAATAATTGAATTTAGCGAACAAATATTTATCCACTCATGAACCATTTATTAAACTCTCTACAACACACACACACACTATACAGTATTTATATATATATATATATATATATATATATATATATATATATATATATATATATATATATATATATATATATATATATATATATATATATATTTCATGTATCTTACAGTATACAGTAGGTGGCTGCCAACACGACAGAAAGGTTTCTGGCGTGGTCGTTATAACATTATTACCTGTCATTTAATGGTGAGATCCTTTTTAACATGTGCCATGTAATGCCAGAGTTAAAGGCACACAATAATGCATTAAAGCAAACATGATGGTGATGCCAGTCCACTTATTATCAAAGGTATAAATAGAGAGACACTCCTTTTCTTTATTTAAAAGTGCAGACACACGTACAGTGAGGGATGTAGAGGGTACTGACAGACAGACATGACAAGTACTGTATGTATGTGGAGACAGATAATTATTGTCATGACAAATAGGCAGGCAAAATAGTCAGTGAAACCCTCCATATATAAATACGGAAAATACATGAATTGTAGAGACGTATTTTAATTCGAGTTTGACAGACAGACATGATATTTAGAATTAAAACGAGAAATACTGAAAGTCAAGACACTGTACAGTCACGTAGGCTGTGGGGAACATGAAGAGTGCGGAAGGTCATACAGACAACCACTTGTATAGGGCCAAATATAGTTAATTGTGTTGACGAACATACAGACAGACTTTCGAATTCGGGATAACGTAAAGCATAGTTCGAAGAGACAGACAGGCAGACACAAAGACACCATCAACTCCACAAGACACTACCTTTGGGAGCACCTTCGTTAAACTCTGTGGTAATTGAAATTCAAATTGCCTCAGTTTTTTTTTTTAATTCCTCTTTTTATCACTTCAGATTACGAGACGTGGGGAAAAAGGTATTGTCTTGAAGCCAATGGATTCTTAACTTTCTTGTGACAATGTGAACAATTTTAAAAAGATGAGGAATATTGTTTGTTTTCTGATGAGCAAAAAAGAAACATTGGTATCCATGAGCTGCTCTTATTACATGGCGGCCATACTGTGCATATATATATACAGGGTGTTCCGTAAATACCCTTCATAAATCAGGGGGTGTATTCTTGAGACTTAAAAATAAAGATAAATGAGTAAATGACCAAATTGTCAATTCTCAATATTTTCGGAGTTACGGCACATGACAGGTTTGGTAGGAATGTGATGAAATCTATGGTCACCTGACATAAATACCCTTAATTTTCTACCTGTGGGGTCACATAAAAAGCAGGTGTATGTTACAGAGGTGCCAAAACGTGCGAAATTGTGCCCGTGTGTGCAGGACAGTGTGACAAACATTCGTAACACCACTGGGGTCTTTGAATGTGTGCAAGTCACTTGTGCAACGGGTTGAAGGAAGCATGGGCAAGAGGGGCGGAATTTTGAACATTTGCTCTACAGGGTAAATGTTAATACCAGTACAAATCATATGGCATTATTATTGTTAATAAACGTCACTAGCAACAGTGGATGTTTCATTTACATCCCATATAGGTTTCATCACATTCCCACCAAACATGTCATATGCTGAAACAATTGAGAATTGACAATTTGGTCATTTAGTCATTTTAGTACAGCGGCATAGCCAAACAATTGTGCATTTTATGATGAAAGCATTAACTTTGGCACAGGTATAGAGTAATACATGGTGAATATTTTCAGATGTGGAACCACTAGAAACTCAACCTCTGTGGGCGCCATATTGAATTTCAAAATGGCCGCCGTTCAGGATAGGCTAAACTATGTATTTCTGTTTTTACTGTTGCATATTTCATTCCAATGCATCAATATACATAATCCGGTTAAGAAAATCATTGAGATAGTTTTCGAAGTTTATTACAATGAAAAAGACAAGTAAAAGCATCACACTGGAAAATTAAAATACAAATTTTCCGAACTCCCAAAACTTAAAAAAAAAATTCTGAACATTCGGCTATTGAGGCCGAATCTCTGTAGATATTTGGCCTTAACAGCCACCTTCACATGCACAAAGTCCAGTGCATTTAAGTGCAGCTTTTTTGCACCTGCACTTGCCACCCAGTGTTTTCCAGAGTGGTTCCAGCTCATCACCCGACTTCATCCAACCCCAGTCACATGGAGAAGGCAGACTGACAAACGCTATTGCGGCCTTTCCCCAGATATGTCCAGCCTGATAAGCAGCTCTCTTTATGTGCTGCTCCAGAGCAGCTCGTGTTGGTGGGAGATCCTCCAGTGATCTTGATTTTCTTGAAAATAGTTTCTTTCTCAGCACGTTCACGTCACAGCATGTGCTCGTACGGTCATAGAGCAGCACGATGAATCTCTCCAGTGTCGACAGGACACCATCAAGCAGCTCACTTGGGGTGGAAGCCAGATTGAGGAAGGCGGTTGTCACTTCCGGAAGTGCATTCCATGTGGCCTAGGCTGCCTTCTTGCGATGACCTGCAAAGACAGATGCCGTGTCGCAGCCCGTTTTTGCGTGAAACACTGGAAGAGCTCTCAACTATGTAACGTCGATTCTTTCCTGTGCCAAAAGTAAGCCATAGTTCATCTAGTACCTCACTCAGTTCATTCGCTAGAGCAACTGCAAAGATAACAACATCTCTATCGACGGTACGAATGAGTATTCGCCGATGACCACATTCCAAGGCATCAGCTGCATGAACCATCATCCTAGTGTCGGCCTCTTCGTGGTTGCATGGTGCCAAGTTGGCAGTGTCCTTCCGGGATGGAACAGTGAGTACCTGTTTCTTGTCTGTGACAACCAGCTGTTTACTTTCTTTGACAACCAACTGCACAACCTGTTCACAGGAAACTGAAGAGTTCCTCTTTGTTGTCACTGTTGCGGAAAAAGTTTTGCCAGTTGCTAGGTAGAGGACCAGAGGCAGTGACGCGTCTTCGAATGCCCTTGCCATGGTTACATCTTACTGTTGCTTTTGGGCTCCCAGATTTCAGGTAGCAATCCCATACCAGGTCAAGTCGAGATCGATATTCGAGCTGTGATTCAATATAGGGAATGAATACAGCTGTGCTGTATTCTTGAAATGTCCTACTGCCTCCTGGCTTGAACATTTCCACAACTGCAGGTCCATCGAGTATAGTTGAGATGACATGTGGAGCGTCAGAGATCTTGTCAGCAAGCTGTTCAAGAGGTGTGAGTGAGTCGGCCTTCTTGCTGAAGCGAAGTTTCCCATTACTGGAGAGTGCTGGTGGATAGGCCCGGTTTTCATGCTTGAAGAATTCGTCCAAATCACCCTCTCTTGTTTGACAGGCTATGTAGAGCCTGGAGAAGAGTCCACAGTCGTCTTTTGCGAAGGCTGGTTGCTGCTTACTCCTAGAACTGAATAGTGTTAGCTTGTTGAGCTTATTAGTGTCACCAATAGGCTTAGACTTATCTTCAAGGCGTTCTCTTACATATGAATGGAATTATTCTCTTCCAAGCCTGACAACATTTTGCACACTCTTCACGGCTTCTGGACACAAGATTTCCTTTGTATGAAGAACCATTAGGTCAGCACTTTCTTCTTCAACTGGGTTTCCCATTTCTTCCATGATAAGTGTAAGTGCTTTCACACCCTGAAGAAACTTGTCCTGCGTCGTGTTGGTTTGCACATGATGGTGGAAGTTAGCCTTGGTTTGCTCAGCTTTCTGCGATGATTCAAATTCAGCAATGACCCGTGTTACTTCTGGACCTGCAACCATCCACCGTCGAAGTGCACTAGGGTTTCCAGTCAAACCGACTGCACCACCATCACCTTTGATGCAGGCATTGTTCTGCTCATGGGCCTGGTCTAGTGTCATTGCAGAAAAACGGCGGGCTGTCTTTTTTGCTGTGAAATGTCCAGCTTGAAGCTTTGCAACCACATTAGGATGCTTGTCCGAGAGCGCTGTCCTGTCATGTCCTTCAGGTGGACTGGAACCCACCGAGAATAATGAGTATGATCCAAGGCGAAGAACCACTGACACAGTTCAGCCAGAGCATCCATGTATAGCGAGAAGTTTGATTCTCGGAGTGACCTAACAAACATAAAGATACTTAGCTCTAGGTTGAGGGTGGTTGCCCTGTACTGAAACTGGGGACAACATTCAGCCCTTTGCTGACACCAGACACCAAACTCTAGGGGCTCTTGACCATCACTTTGGGCATCTTCAGTGTATTTGCCATAAGCCTTGTGCTGTAGGATGTTCAGGGTTGCTGCTGTTATCAAGTGGCCTCGCCTGGTGCGTGTGACGTGAGCAGCCTTTAGGAAAGAGTTTGCAGTTGCTGGGCTGGCAATATCGGCTTACACCAGTGTTTCTGCCCACCCGCTACCCTGCAACCAACTGCCTGCCATCCTCAGAGCCACCATTTCAATGTGGTGACCGCCCAGAATCATAATAAATTTCTCTTCGCCATAATTTTCGGGCCAATTCCACTGAATCTGTTTGGCTATTGCAAACAATGGTTGGTCCAAGGTGATTACTGGGTTTGACCTTTTCTTTCTTCCTATAGCCTATTATTTCCCTATGCTTCGCAGTATTAAACGGTCTCACAGGACTAAGACAGTAACGTGGTGAAACCTGAATTTTTTTCCTGGATCTACCCCTGATTTATAGCGGCCACTCAAATCCAGTATCGAGTGGTTCCATATCTGAAAATGTTCATATACTATTACTCAATCGCTGTGCCAAATTTGGTGCTTTCATCATTAAATGCACAATTGTTATGAAAATTGTAGCTATGCCACTCCACTATTTAACTCTATTTATGTCTCAGGAATACATCCCCTCGTTTATGAAAGTTATTTACGGAACACCATATATATATATATATATATATATATATATATATATATATATATATATATATATATATATATATATATATATATATATATATATATATATATATATATATATATATATATTCATTTATTTATTTACAAAGCAATGTGAAACTTGTCTCGTTACAAAATAGTTTATACAAAAACGTGCCTCTCGCCAAACATTAAACTTTTCTCGTGGTGGCTTTTCACACAACGAGCTCTCTTGTACCGTTGGTAAGTAAAGCCTTCATGTCCCGTCACCAAAGATAGACCAAAGACATAGTTACTGCTTTTGTGCAGGTCGAGTGAAGGTTGTTGTTATGGCCAGCGATGAAAATAGCAAGAATTCTTTTGTGCAGGTCGAGTGAAGGTTGTTGTTATGGCTTGATATTCCTGTGCAATAGTGTGGAACCAAGTATAAAAAGACTAGTTACAGGTGGTTGTGGGTGTTGGGTGGTTGCTGGGTGGGTGTTGTGTGTAGGGTGGTTGGAAGTGGAAAGTGGTTGTGTGGGTGGTTGGTATGTGTTGGTGGTTGTGTATTGGTGGTGGGTGGTTTGTGTGATGGGTGGTTGTGCAGGTGGAGGGTGGTTGTGCAGGGTTGGGTGGTGGGTGATGGGTGTGTGGGTGGTTGTGAGGTGTTGGGTGGTTGTGTAGGTGGAGGTTGGTTGTGTAGGTGGAGGGTGGTTGTCTAGGTGTTTTGTGGTTGTGGTGGAAGGTGGTGTTTAGGTGTTGTGCAGGTGGTGGTTGTGTAGGTGTGTAGGGTGGTAGTTGTGTGGTGTAGGGGAAGGTGGTTGTGTAGGTTGGGTGGTTTTGTAGGTGAAGGGTGGTTGTGCAGGTAGAGGGTGGTTGTGCAGGTAGTAGGGTGGTTGTTGGTGGAGGTGGTTGTGTAGGTGTGTGGTGTGGTTGTGGAGGGTGGTTGGTGTAGGTGGCGGGTGGTTGTGTAGTGGCGTGGCTGTGGTTGGGTGTGGGGTGTGGGTGGAGGGTGGTTGTTGGTTGGTGGTTGTGTGGGTGGTAGGTTGGGTGGGTGTAGGTTGGGTGGTTGAGGTGGTTGTGTGGTGTGGTGTGGAGGTGTGGTTGTGGATGGTGGAGGGTGGTTGTGTAGGTGGGAGGGGTAGGTGGTTGGTGCAGGTGGAGGGTGGTTGTCAGGTGTTTTGTGGTTGGTAGGTGGAAGGTGGTTGCTTGGGTGTTGGGTGGTTGTGTGGTGGAGGTGGAGGGCGGTGGTGTAGGTGGAGGGGTGTGGTGGAAGGTGGTTGTGTAGATGGAAGGTGGTTGTGTAGGTGGAGGGTGGTTTTGTAGGTGAAGGGTGGTTGTGTAGGTAGAGGGTGGTTGTGGTGGAGGGTGGTGTGAGGTGTTGGGTGGTTGTGGAGGGTGGTTGTGCAGGTGGCGGGTGGTTGTGTAGTTGGCGGGTGGTTGTAGGTGGCGTGTGGTTGTAGGTGGAGGTGGTTGTAGGTGGAGGTGTAAGTGTTGGTGGTTGTGGAGGGTGGTGTGTAGGTGTTGGGTGGTTGTGTGGAGGGGGTTGTGCAGGTGTTGGGTGGTTGTGTGTAGGTGGAGGGTGGTTGTGAGGTGGGGGTGGTGTGTAGGTGGAGGGGTGGTTGTGTAGGTGGGGTGGTTGTGTAGGTGGTGTGTGTGGATGGTAGGTGGAGGGTGGTGTGTAGGTGGATGGTGTTGTGTAGGTGGAGGGTGATTGTGCAGGTGTTGGGAGGTTGTAGGTTGTGTTGGCTGTGTAGGTGGTGGGTGGAGGTGGAGGGTGGTTGTGTAGGTGGGGGAGGGTGGTTGTGTAGGTGGAGGTGGTTGTTTAGGTGCTGGGTGGTTGTGTAGGTACAGGTTGTGTAGGTGGTGGTGTGGAGGTGGTTGTGGTGGTTGTGTGGTGGGTGGTTGGTAGGTGGAGGGTGGCTGTAGGTGGAGGTGGTTGTGTAGGTGGAGGGGTGGAGGGGTGTAGTTGGAGGGTGGTTGTGTGTGGGTGTGGGTGGTTGGTGGTGGTGAAGGTGGCTGTGGTGGAGGTGGTGTAGGTGGAGGTGATTGTGTGGGGGAGGGTGGCTGTGTAGGTGGTGGGTGGTTGTGTAGGTGGTGGGTGGTTGTGTAGGTGGTGGGTGGTTGGTGGTGGGTGGTTGGGTGGTGGGTGATTATGTAGGTGGAGGGTGATTATGTAGGTGGAGGGTGATTGTGTAGATGTTGGGTGGCTGTGTAGGTGGAGGTGGTTGTGTAGGTGGTGGTTGAGGTGGGTGGTTGTAGGTGGAGGGTGGTTGTGTAGGTGGAGTTGTGTGGAGGTGCTTTTGTAGGTTGGGTGGTTGTAGGTGGTGTGGTTGTGTTGGTAGGTGGTGGGTGGGAGGTGGAGGGTGGTGTGTAGGTGGATGTAGGTGGAGGGTGAGGTGGAGGGTGGTGAGTTGTGTAGGTGGTTGTGTAGGTGGAGGGTGGTTGTGGGTGTGGGTGGTGTAGGTGGAGGGTGGTGTGTGTGTAGGTGGTGGGTGGTTGTGTAGGTGGTGGGTGGTTGTGTAGGTGGTGGGTGTTGTGTAGGTGGAGGGTGATTTTGTAGGTGGAGGGTGATTGTGTAGGTGTTGGCTGGTTGTAGGTGAGGGTGGGTGTAGGTGAGGGTTGTTGTGTAGGTGGTGGTGGTTGTTTAGGTGGAGGGTGTGGTTGTGTAGGTGGAGGGTGGTTGTGTAGGTGGTGGTGGTTATTTAGGTGGTTGCAGGTGGAGGTGGTTGTGTAGGTGGAGGTGGTTGTCTAGGGTGGTTGTTGGGTGTGTGGAGGGTGATTGTGTAGGTGGAGGGTGGTTGTTAGGTGTTGGGTGATTGTCCAGGTGTTGGGTGGTTGTGTACGTGGTGTTTGGGTGTGTAGGTTGTGGTTGTTTAGGTGTTGGGTGGTTGTGTACAGTAGGTGGGTGTGTAGGTGGTGGGTGGGTGTGTAGGTGGTGGGTGGGTGTGTAGGTGGTGGGTGGGTGTGTAAGTGGTGGGTGTTTAGGTGGTGGTTGTGTAGGTCGTGGGTGTTTACTATAATTTAAGTGTATAAAAAATAGAATAATAGGTCAATCGATTAAGCTTCAACTTGACCTTTACAAGTAAGACGGAGTAGTGAGAGCTCTTCCCTTGAAGTGTCCTTTACGAATGACGTTACATCTCGCCAAGAGATGCCTGTGATTGGCGGCAGCTGAGATAAGAGGAACAAATCACCAATCTGTGCTGGATGTCGTAATCGCAAATAAGAAATCAAACTAAAATTTGTGATAATACTTTTGATGAAATAAATATAAAATGATGATGAGGAAAATTATTACCACATAAATCATAACACTGAACGACCACTACAGTATAAGAGAAGATAGAGGACACAAAAACGACAGTAACCTACGATCCTCTTCAACAATGTCACACGGCGGAAAAGGACCGTTGTTTAGTATCGAAATATACAGTACTTTCGTTTTTATGTTTTTTTTTGTATTGTTAATAATAATAAATTTAATATCATTAATGAAAATAATAATAATAATAATAAGAGAACTAATACCAGTAACGTAATATATATATATATATGTAATGAAAGAGTTTTATTGAAAAGAAGATTATAAAAACATAAACTAGATGATGAAAGTCAGCTGAAACATTGAGATGGGTGAGATAAGGCGAGCACTTGTACCAGCTAACTGAGGCCAGAAGTTTATTTCACCTGATAATTAAACACCCTAGTATTAGCCTAACCTAAGCTAACCTAACTTAACCTAATGTTAACCTAATCTGACGCTAACCTAATCTAACCTAACCGAACTTAGCCAAACCTAACCTAACCTAACCTAACTTAACTTAACCTAATGCTAACTTATCCTAACCTAACCTAACCTACTAGGTAACGTTAGGGTGTTTAATCATTGGATGAAAGGTGGACACGTGTATAGTCGCGGACTAAAGATAGTATACTCCGATGTGGAGTAATTTGGACACTGAAGCTCTGAGCTTTTGATTCTGGACCACACAAACAAGTTGCTCTGGTTACCAACAGATGACGCGCTTCTCTGAGCATTTTTAGTGTGTGTGTGTTTGTTTGCACAGGGTGGTGTGATGCATCTAGTGTGGCAGCATTATGTTAGTGTTAAGATGCAAGCACTGCTTGCTTCCTATTGTTCCCCTCGTGGGGAACAAGGAAGCAACTTGCATAAGTCCTCCCCTGCCAGTACACAGCCTCCTTGCCATCAAGACTCCTGCAGTGCAATTTCGTGGAAAAACACAGTAAATGGGTGCCTCGTGGGTCCAGGATAGACCAGCAGGGGATCTCGGAGCAGCAGTGGGCCCAGAGGGACGGTGCATAGGCCCACTGGCATGTGGACACATTCTGGCGCCTACCAACCACTGCCCCACTGCCTTGAGGATTACCCTTGGCAGGTATAAGGCTACAGGAGTAAACACCGAACGAAAAATCTGCAGTGGAGCACCGCATCAGGCAGACATGCGAACAGAGCTCCAACAAGACCCTAAAGGCGGTGTAGGCGGAAGAGGTGACCAACATGGGAACTCAACGACTTTCTCATAGAGAATATATAGTAAAAGGAGAAAATCCCTGAAGCACGTCAATATTTAGAAGAACGAGAGAGACCTGTCACACTGTAGCAACTACCGTGGGATCTCAATGCTGTCTGTAGCTGGCAAGATTATCTCCCGAATCGTCCTAAATAGACTTCTTCCTGAGGCGAAAAACTTCCTTCCAGAATCTCAATGTGACGTCACGTGTCACCACTGACGTCATCTTTATTGCCCGCCAGATACATGAAAAGTGCAGAGAACAGCGTCGTGACCTGTACATGGCCTTCATCGACCTAACCAAGGCCTTCGACTTGGTCAACAGGTCAGCCCTCTGGCGGACCCTCATCCGTTTTGGCTGTCCACCAAAATTCATCGCCATTGTAAGGCAATTCCACAATGGCATGAACGGCAGTGTCCTACACAACGGCATCCAGTCTGAGTTCTTCCCTATCCAAACAGAACTAAATCAAGGATGCGTATTGGCACCAACTCTCTTTTCCATTTCCTTGGTTGTCTTCCTTATTCGTGCCAGTGGCAATTTAGCCGGAGGGGTGGACATCCAGTACCGGATGAAGGGTCTTTTCAACATAAGACGACTCCAGGCAGAAACAAAGGTGTCGGCAGCTTCTATTACTGAACTTCAGTATGCAGACGACCCCACCCTTGTCACTCACACTGGACGCGACCTGCAGGAGATGCTGAACACCTACGCAGATGCTTATGCGCACTTCGGCCTTGAGGTGAATGTACGTAAGACTCAGAGTTCTCTTTCAGCCTGCCCCTGGCTTAGCCACACCTCCCCAGTCCATCCAGCTTTACGGTACTACCCTCTCTAATGTTAACAGCTTTCAGTATTTCGGCACCCACCTGTCCACCACCGCGGACATCGATGAAGAGATTCAACATCGGATCAGATGTGCATCTCAAGCCTTTGGCAGATTCCGTACCCGTGTCTCCAGATACAGTGAACTGAAATTATCTACAATGTTGCTTCCATATTTAGCAGTAGTCCTCTCCACCCTGCTATATGGCAGCGAGACATGGGTCACATAAATGAGGCACCTCAAGACACCAGAAAACTTTCACCAATGTAGTCTACGGTCCATCTTCCGAGTTCGCCGGAAAGACAAGAGAACAAATGCCAGTATTCTCGCTGACACCAACTGTAGGAGCATCGAGGCTACCATTATCCATGAACATCTACGTTGGACTGGTTATGTTACCCGCATGGACGACAGTAGACTCCCAAAGCAGCTACTTTACAGTCAACTAACAAATCGTAGACGTAATTCTGGCGGACAACTGAAAAAGAATAAGGATAGCCTTAAGACAAACCAGAAAACGTGCAAAATTCACACCCTCACCTAGGAGACGATTACTCCACACCTTAACACTTGGAGGAGCACCACACGAGAAGGTGTCAATACTTTCGATTTAGGCCGACTACAAACCGAAGCTGACAAGTGCCAACGCCGGAAAGACGCTTCTGCCGCCTCTCCCGCACTAGATATAGCCCCCCCACATGTGCAACATCTGTGAACGACTCTGCCCGTCCCGTGTCGGCCTTTTTAGTCACCTAAAAGCTCACCAATGAAGGTGACATCCCTAATAATTCATATCATTGTCTCATAGCTGGATGATGGTCAATGGTCATACTCGATTCCGAGTGATAGCAAAGTAGTAGTATAATGATGTTGTCAGGCAGGTTGTAGAAAGTGTTGTCAGGTTGGGTGTAGATAGTGTGTATTGTTAGCTGGGTGTATACATTAGAATCAAAGATTGAATTCTCCCACTGAGTGAAAAAAACGAACCCAGCACGTTGGGGACATTTTAAAAATAACCAGAAAGCGAAATTTTGCGTCGTAGGGTGGTTTCGACATTCCTATAACCTCACCTAACCTAACCTAACTTAACTTAACTTAATATATAGCGAAATTTTTGCTTTCTGGTTATTTTTAAAAAGTCCACAACCCGTTATGTTTGGGTGTTTTTCTCACTCAGTGAGCGAATTCAGTCTTTGAGCCTAACATATAAACTACAAATGATAGTTGCAGTTATTCTCATATTTGTCTTACATATCCCAGCTCTCCTAGCGACGCTGTCTCTCTGCCGTCATCAGTCTCCATTAAGGACCATGGTGTCGTTTTGTCACTATTTGGCGTGGGTGAGGACATAGAAGGCCAGTCGTCCCCCTTTCTCTCTCCAGTCTTTTAGTCTTTCCTAAGACTTATAGACCAGGAGGCGCATGAACCAGTGACCCTTAGGACAGAAGGCGAGTATTCTGTACTCTCGACTATCGTCCCCCTGCCCCCACCCCCTCGAATCTCATTGAATCATTATAGATTAAGAGTCTACATACACTTTAAAATTTATTGAATGTGCCAAGAGTAATATTAAATAAAGTACACGTATTCGACCTCAACATTATAATCCTTGTTGTAGCCACACATACTGGGTCCTGCTACGAGGTCTAAAACTGTAAGTCCTCGGACTCGTAGCTCAGGCCCTCCTCTCCGGTCCTATTTGCCTACCCTCACCGACCTTATTCGTTACCCCCTCCCCCTCCCTTCTTCCTACCACCTCCCACTTCCTTCTTCCTACTCCCTTCCACTCCTTCCCTCCTACGCCCCTCCCTTCTTCCAACACTTCCCCTCCCTTCTTCCAACACTCCCCTCCCTTTTTCCTACCCCTCCACCTCCTTTCTTCGGACTACCCCTCCACCATTCTACTTCCTACCTTCCCTCTATGAACTTTGTAATTACTATATTGTCTCGTGGGTGCTTGGGGACATTCTTGCTGTTTATACCAAATTTGCTAGCCCACACTGATTAGTCTTCAATTAGAATATGACGTCCAATGTATATGAACCACTGTCTTGCATGGCAGCGAACAGTGACATCACCCACATGAATCTGATCTATGTATATATGTGTATGTGTATGCCTATGTATATATATATATATATATATATATATATATATATATATATATATATATATATATATATATATATATATATATATATATATATATATATATATATATATATATATATATATATATATACAGTACACTGTTAATGAATATGATGTTTTTCTTTGTGCATGAACCTCTGTCCTGCGTGGCAGTGAACAGCGACATCCCCACATGAATCTGACCTATATATGCTCTTAATGAATATGATGTTTTTCTTTGTGCATGAACCTCTGTCCTGCGTGGCAGTGAGAAGTGATACCACCCTCAGTGTCAAGACCTGACTGAATTACTCAGAATAAGCAAACTGTACTACAAGCTTTGTCAATAAATTTGTTAAACTAAACTAAACTACCTTACCTCTCCATCCTACAGTACCTTCTCTTCCCACCTGACTTCCCCCTATCCTCCTGCCCCCTTCTCTCCCACCCACCCTCCCCCTCCTCCATTCCCTCCCTCTCTCCTTCCTTCCTTCCTTCCTTTCTTCCTCCTTACTTCCTCTGTCATGCTCCACCCTCCTCCGTGCCCTCCCCTTGCCAGTAGAGATGATACACACAATAGTCCTACGCTGGGCGAGGCTCTGTACTGTTGATTCAGTAACCCAAGACAGCCTCCTTGTCCCTCTCCCTCCCTCCCTCCTTGACTACCTCTCTCCTTCCTTCTTTTACCCCTTGTCTGCCACCTCTTTTTTCCACCGCTTGTCTCCCACCTCCTACTTTCCCCCTTGTTTCCTACCTCCTCCCCCCCCTCTCCCCCCTCCCTGCCTGCATCCCATCCCCTCACACCTCACACCTCCCTCACCCACCCCTTGAACTCTCCTCATCGACCCAACCCCTCAGTCTTACTCTCCACTTCACCCCACCTCCTCCTGCCTCATACATCTCATTATGCTTTATATATCTCTCTTTACCTTTATCTCCGTTACTCCTTAACTCTCTCCTCCTCCTCATCTTTTCACTACTTATCTTCTCTTTCTTCCTTCCCCCATCCTTAACCTTTATCACCCCCACTAATATATTTTGTTTCTTCTTTTTCTTGATTCCTATTTCTTACATCTCGTCTCTCCTCTTCCTCCCTATAACCCTTCAACTCTCTCACCTGCCCTTACCCCTTATCTTCCCTCAACCCATCTCCTTTCCTTTCTTTCCTCTCCTGCACACACACACACACACACACACACACACACACACACACACACACACACACACACACACACACACACACACACACACACACACACACACACAGTACCCCGCATAATACAGACAAAGTGACAATATTAGTCAGTAAAGTTTGCCGAGTACCGTCAGCTGATAGAACTCCGAAGATTATGGCCTTGGCTGCTGTGCGGAGAGGAGCAGAGATTACAATAGTTCTTACGAAATATGGCTTTATCTACCGCTGGGTAAGGCAGCTGGTCCATTTAGGCTTTCTAGTTAAAAGCTTTGTGAGGTATTTGTGGGGATCCTGTCTCGTTATTAGTTTTTAAAAGGTCGTAAAAACAGGTTTAGATCATACTGTGCAAGATTGGTTGCCTTGGTTACGGATTTGGGTAAAAAAATAAAAGCGATTTTATAATAATTGTAAAAATTAACGGATGATGTCGATGATGATGATATAGATATTATAATAGTAATAACGTAAAGAAGCAACAATAATGCCAGTCATAATAGTATTAAATAATAAAAACAAATACTAATAATGATAATGCTGATAATGATAATGATAATAATAAAGGTGATAATGATGATAATAAACTTTCCCTGGCAAACCTCACTAGAGGAAAGGTCACGGCAAGGTTAGCTCCCGAGGGAAAATTATCAGATATGGCCAATGCTACTTGTGGTCGAGGGTGTGCGCTTTTGTGGGCCGAATTGGAGACTGCCAAGTTAGAGATCTTGAAATTAAAGGAAGAGATGGCGAGGTAAAGGAAGAGGCGAGACAAAGAAAGCCGGTGTCTGACGAAAACTCGGGGGAATGGAAGGTTGTGAGGAGAGGGACTAGCAAACTGGTGGTGAAAAAACACATCAACGAACAGGGCACTGCTTTCACGTTAGGAATAATAATCATCCCATTGCTTGGGAAAAAAGCTTAGAAGTATTCAAATCATCTTGTGTCACAGAAAGACTTCTAGTTGAAGCTAGTTTGATTAAGGAATTAAAATCAATAAACCCTAGTGATGGTCAGTTTAAAACTGATAATATGTTACATAAATTTATTTGTCAGTGGCCCAAGGTTAAAAATGTTTTGAAAACCTTGGATCTAGATGTAGGATAGTTATTTAGTGGGTCCCTTATTTTTGACCTGACCTAATTAGTCACTTCGCCCCTCTCTTAAGCTCCTCTACGTGTGTGTTGGTGTTGGTATGGGGGTTAGTGGATGACATAATTATGACCTGACCTCATGTTTAATAAGGTCACCCTGTATATTTAAGCCTCTCTCTGTCCATATAATCCAGTTGCCTCTGAAGATGTCGTGAATAAAGACGAAAGCTAAGGCGCTCCGTTGTTTCCCTTTTCCCGTGTGATTTTATCAAGATTTATCTTATCCACGTTTTCATTGTGGATCTACATGTGCCCAGGTGGGATGGTCAAAGTATTACACTATAAGTGTGTCAAATGAGGAGTGACTGATCCACATGTAATTTAAGGTTTTTGAAATATATAGTTAAATTAAACACGATTTTTCATAGAGTTACACGAATGATGGGAAATAAAAGATATAGATGGGGTGTGGCGGAATCATCGTGGTCTGGTCACAAGCGCTGTAAACATGTGTGGATTCACTGGGTGGTTTGGAAGTGTTTATTTCCATTCATGCTTTCGTAACTACAACCTATGGTAATTTTTCTTCGTGTTCATATATAATGAAGATAATGCAGAATATAAAATGTCATATACAATATTTATACTTAATGTCATCTATACAGCTGTACTATGACTGTGTGTGTCCGTGCGTGTGTTGCCTCGTGATAGTTAGAGTGAGCCCCCGTCCAGAAAGGACACTGTACTAACCTCCAGCACCGACCCAGGTGGGCTAGAGAATATTGTTTCCGAGTGTACTTGGACAGGGCTTTTTGTGGTAAAAATAAAAATAGGATGAGGGTGTGTTTGCCAGGAGCTGGGGTGGGGCATATAGTTCACAGGATGGACAACATCTTGTCTGATAATGGGAACAAACCCATTATCTGCCTTAGTGCAGGAGGCAATGATATTGGCAGGTGTAGGAGCGCGGAGCTTCTTGATAAGTTCAAGACAGCTATAGAACGTATTAGGATTAAGAGGGTGATCCCTATCATATGTGGTGTCCTTCCTAGAAGGAGAGTTGGTAATGAATGGTTGTCAAGGGCAGTTGGTGTCAACGGCCGTCTTGACAGATATTGCAAGTCAATATCAGTCCCTTTCATTGACAACTAGGACAACTTCTACAGCAGAAGGGACCTTTATGCTAGGGATGGGGTGCACCTGTCTCGGGATGGGGTGGCAACCCTGGTTGGGTCTCTAGAGGGGGCAGTTCAAAAGATATCGAAGTCTTAAAACTACTATGGGAACATATGGGCACGGGGGTGGAGGAGACTGCAGTGGGAGCAGGTAAACAAAGTGAAAGACTACAGAGAAATAGTGTCAGGAATGATGACAAAACTAAATTAGACAAGGAGTTAAAACCTAAACGCGGTAAAGGGAAGACTCCGAACACGACTAACTTAAATGTCTACTACGTGAACAGTAGAAGTATGCGAAACTAAATGGATGATATTAGGGCCTTGGTATGTACCGAAAAAATCGATATAATAGCATTCTGAAACATGGATCAACCTAGACTCACGTGAGTTACCTGTCGAATACCAAATTGCGGGTTACAAATTGTTCCATACCGATAGGCAGACCAGGAAAGGAGGCGGAGTAGCAATTTATGTCAGGGATAACTTGAAGTGTGAAATAAATAAGGAAATAAAAACGGAGCGGAGTACAGAAACAATTTGGATAGAATTAATCGATGGTAGGGAAAAATTAATCACAGGAGTAATATATAGACCACCCAATCTTGATAGAGTTAGTGAGCGACTTATCTGGGATGAAATGCGCAGGGCTTCCATACACAACAAAGTCTGTATAGTAGGCAACTTTAACCTTGGCCAAATAGATTGGACTGACCTTACGGGTAACTCAGAATCAGAGGATTTTCTCGAAACGATCCAGGACTGTTTCTTAAGTGAACATATAACCGAACCCACCCAGGGTAATAATATACTCGATTTAGCTCTGTCGAACAGAGAAAACCTCATTAGCAATGTCGAGGTAGGGAACGAACTTGCAAACAGCGACCACAAAGAAATTAGATTCCAGTTAGATTTTCAGGACAGACGTACGGAAAATTCCACAAAAGTCCCAGATTTCAGAAGGGCAAACTTTGATAGTTTGAAGAGGCAGCTGAGGGAAGGGATGTCGCGCCTGGGGGGAACCTGACAGTTGACACCGACCTGATAACGAGATCTGAGAGAGCCGCGTTCCACGACAATTTAAATAATGAGTTACTTAATGCACAAAGGCAGAACATACCATACAAAAAACTCAGATCAGACAACAATGACCCTAAATGGATAGATAATTATTTAAAGAACATTGTTGGCCAAAGGAAGGCTATAGGTAGTAGGATAAATCATGGAGAAATTTATCTCCGGGATTATTATGAGGTATTGGCAAGTAGGGTTAGGTCCGAGATAAGGAGAGCTAAGAGGAACAATGAAGTGAAGATAGCAAGGGAGGCAAACACAAACCCCAAAGGATTCTACCAAATGTATCAAACTAAAACACGAGAAAAGATTGGACCAATACGGTCAGATACCGGCGAGCTAACTGATAACGACAGAGAAATGAGCAATAATCTGAATAAATATTTTTTAACAGTTTTCACCACCGAAAATTTAAACATGATACCCGAGGCACCGACTCTATTCAGAGATAGTGAAGAAAACAAATTAAGCGAGATAGTAGTGACTAGTAACGATGTTAGTAAGCAAATAGACAAACTAAAGCCTAATATGTCACCTGGTCCCGATGAGATATTTGCCAGAGTATTAAAGGAATGTAAAGAAGAGCCTAGTATGCCCTTAGCAAAGTTGTTTAACATGTCCTTAAAAACAGGTGTAGTACCAGAATCCTGGAGGATAGCGAATTTAATACCGATTTTCAAGAAGGGGGATAGATCACTATCCTCTAACTACCCCCAATCAGTCTAACATCAATAGTAGGCAAATTCCTGGAAGCAATCATTTCAAACTCTATTCAAAATCACCTGGACAAGCCCCAATTGATCAATGATTCTCAGCATGGCTTCACAAGCGGGCGTTCATGTCTAACTAATCTATTAACATTCTTTTCATCAGTTTTCGAATCGGTGGACGAGGGGCACAATTATGACGTGGTATATCTCGACTTTAGCAAAGCCTTCGACAGAGTCCCCCACGAAAGACTAATTAGAAAGGTAGAAGCACATGGCATCAAAGGTAATGTCCTTAAATGGATTATGGCGTGGTTACAGGACAGAAAACAGCGAGTGAACATTAACGGCACTAAATCCCATTGGAACAACATCACTAGTGGAGTTCCCCAAGGCTCAGTACTTCGGATCATTATTATTTATTATACACATAAACGACATAGATATCGGCATAGACAGCAACATAAGTAAATTTGCTGATGACACTAAAATAGGACGTGTTATTAAATCTGACGAAGACTCGGCAAAACTACAGGAAGATCTAAAAAAATATTTCGAATGGTCTGAAAAATGGCAGATGAAATTCAATGTGAACAAATGTAAAGTACTCAGTATAGGAGATGTAAACAGGGAAACCAGTTACCAGATGAACAACGATGCCATTGAGAAATCCGACTGCGAGAGAGATTTAGGAGTAATGATAAGTAGGAACCTTAAGCCAAGTAAACAATGTGTTTTGCTCGTAACAAGGCTAATAAAGTACTTGGGTTCATACAAAGGAGTGATAGTTACAAGACTAGCAAGGTCATCCTAAAACTGTATCTTGCGCTTGTGAGACCATACCTGGATTACGCAGTTCAGTTCTGGTCACCGTATTACAGAATGGATATAGAATCCGTGGAAAGAATTCAGAGGATATTGACAAGACTAATACTGGGCATTAGGAACCTTGAGTATAGAGACAGGTTAAGGCATCTTAATTTGCACTCCCTCGAGAGACGTGGAGCAAGGGGCGAACTGATAGAGGTGTATAAATGGAAGTTAGGGCTAAACAAAGGGGACATTACAAAGGTACTCAAGCTATCCAACCAGGAGCGAACTCGTAACAATGGTTTTAAATTAGACAAATTTAGATTTAGGCGTGAAATAGGTAAACACTGGTTTGGAAACAGAGTAGCGGATGAATGGAACAAGTTACCAAATATCATCATTAATTCGAATACGCTGGATAACTTCAAACATAGGTTGGATGCTTATATGAGCAATAGGGGTTGGGTGTAAATGGGACTGCCCAGTATGGGCCAACAGGGCCGCTGTAGTTTCCTCCATTCTTACGTTCTTATTATGCAGGGTAGTTGGAATCAAGAGCAACAATCATATATTTATTACTTCTGCTGTGACAGATGTGTTTAGGTATGGTACTCCCCATCCTTAATGTGACCTTAAATATATATCTGGATTTCCACTGTCACTTCACATAAACTACTATAAGTATCATGTCCTTCCCCAACTATCACACGACGCCATGTTACCCACTCATACTGCTGCTTCCTGGGTGTTCATTTTCTCATCACTAGTGCATCCTACCATCTCCTTAGTCTTGCCCTTTAACTCTTATCATTTATCTTTGATCTAGGCGGTGTGTTTACCATCTTTCATTTCCCATTTATTCAATATTTTCATACCATCTCTGTACACCTCTCATCCATATTACTGCGTGTCCTTCTGTCTATCATGATCCAAGCTGTCATTCATAATTCTCTGCGTCTCCTTTCTTTATTTTCATCACCTCACTTTTCTTCTCATTCACTTCTTAGTGTTCGATGGTGCCCACTTATCCAAAGTCATTCATTAATATCTGTATTTTTTTAATTATCTGCCAGTATAGTATTTCCATGCGAATGTGGACCGTAAGCTGCGCCCTCTTTTCTATACTAATAGCTGATTGGTTCATAAAAAATTCAAACTAAATGTGTTCACAATTGGTAAGCAGACCTTTTATTATCGAAAGTAATGTTAAATATCTGAACTATCATAATGCAATTGATTTCAAGGCATTAGCACTTCAGAGAGGATGTAAGAATTTTTTAATTATTTATCATAAAAGGTCGATATAAATACTGTACGCTCTTGTATACATGCAGTCCGGGGTGGAGGTAAAACGCTCAGGGGAACCATAGACGAGGGGCGGGGTTTGCTGGCAAGGTTAGAGTGGAAAGGATATATAGGTCAGTAGCATCTGTAAATAGTAGTTATCTCACCTCCCATTTGCATCTCGTATCATTAATTACCAAATTATGTCCCCCCCCCATGTACTCATAACTTAATTTCAATTTCAATTGTTTATTCCTTGATAGAGGAAGCGGGATCCTAGTGCTGTCACTAGGTACCCCTGTACAATAACACCAGAAGCATCTGGCAAGTGTGACAAGTATATACAGTATAAATATTATAAAGGGGCTTACTAAAGCCTAAGGAAGGAAGGATATTCCTTTTACACATAATCAATGTTATTTACAAAATATCTGGCCAGTATGGGGAGGATCATCGTGTCTCCGTCAGGGGGTCGTGGAGTGGTGGTCCAGCAGGCGTCACGGAAGCGTTGTGTGTGGGGACATCTTAGGAGGTAGTGGATAAGGGTGCTGCTGTCGGGTCTTCTGCATAATGCACAAGAGCGTTGCTCAGGGGATGCGGGGATACCAATCTCCCAAGCAAAGTCATACCCAATGATGATACGGGCAGCAATCACGTCCCCTTTCCGCGACCCTTTCCCATAGACGTACGAGAGGTCAGGAAATTTACGGAGGACATCGTACCAGGTGGGCGGGGAGTCCAGGGGGATGGCTGCTTCCCGAGCTTCTCTCTGTTTGCGGCGAATTTGGGTCCTTGTTGCAGCCAGTCTTGGCAAGGCCATCTGCTGCCTCATTCCCCAAGATACCGATATGACTGGGTATCCATAGGAATGTCACAGGACGGCCTGCATCCTGAAGTGTGGATGTTAACCCTCGTATTCGGAGGATGAGGTCCTTATTTTCCCCTGATCCAAATGCGATCCCGTCGAGAACAAACCTGGAATCGCAGCAGACAAGCAAGGGGCAGAAACCATCTGCTTCTTCCTCAGCGAGAAGGGCAGCAAGGTGGGCTATTAGTTCAGCCTAAGTGGAGGATGCCCCGTCAGAAACTCTGAGAGACAGTTTGATAGGCTCAGGGGCATCAGGACGGGAGATGTAGACACCAGCCCCGGCCCTACCTGTAGCGTGGTCAACAGAACCATCAGTGTAGAGGACGACCCTACCTGGGGACCAGCGAGCGATCCTGAAGAGGTGGTATTTGCAGAGAATAACAGGGTTCACCTGGGATTTCGGGAGCGGTCCACCGAGGGCAACCACTTCAGGTTGAAAATCCAGCCAGGGAGAAGGAGACGAACCAACAGCAGGGGTGACAACAATATCAGGCAGGAGGTCGTGTTCCTATAGGGCTCGGATGAGTGACCCTCGCCACTGTCTTCTAGATGGAGGTCGGCCACGGACAGCAGGAGTCAAGTTGGCTTGGACATAGTTGCCCCGAGGATCCCGTAGAATGGAAACGGCAGTTTTTAGGTAAAACTCCTGGACACGATCCTGTAAGGTGGAAAGACCAAGTTCGGTATATAGAGAAGTAGAGCGTGTCCACTGAGGAGCCCCAAGGATGATACTAATGTTGACGAGGGCAGGGGCGGCGTAGTCGACACAGGAACGGACAAAGGACTTGTACATGGTGAGAAGTACAGGGATGGGAACCCCTGCACATGGTAGAGAGGGGAGCGAGACGCCGAAAGCATATGTCTCGAAGATAGCGGACTTCAGGGATCTGACAACGTGTGCGAGTTACATACACACCCCGGTATTTTGTCGTCTCATTAACCCAGTCCAAGGGCGTTCCTGATAAGAGAAGGGGTGGAGGTACAACACGACCGTGCCACATGGCTTTTGTTTTCGAGGTTGAAAGAAGGAAACCAAGTGAATCACACTCTCTGGAGACCAGATCAAGGGCTTCCTGCATGCTGAGGTAGTCAGGGGCTTGGAGGAGGACATCGTCGGCATATCCTGAGTGGACAACTTCTGTCGGCCACGGGAGTGATGCAATGGAGTGCATGAGAGTGTTAAACAAGGTGGGACTCAGGACTCCACCTTGAGGGGTGCCGAGGTTCATTTCTTGAATAGGAGATATAGAGCCTTCAACGCGAACCCGGGCCTGACGTCCAGTGAGGTAAGAGGCGATCCATTGTAGAAGTCTCTCTTTAACCCCTAACCGCGCAAGTTCAGCTAAAATGAGGGCAGGCTGAGCCGTATCAAAGGCTCCCTTAATATCAAGGAAGACGGAGATGCGGGCAGTCTGATTGCAATAAAAGGAAGCAATGGAGTGTGCTGTGCTGCGATGTTGAATGAAACCATTGAGGGAGTTGTGGAAGCCGCCTATGGTGTGAAGAAGGCGACGATGGAGTATCCTCTCCATCATCTTGCAAACACAGGAGGTAAGACTAATGGGGATATTAGTGGCATTTTTTCCAGTTGGACGGGAGAACCCGTGTTCATAAAGACATATTGTAGAGAGCAAGCAAGGGGCCGTTAGGAATATTAGTACAGGCGTTGAGGACGGAGTAGGTTATCTGATCATCCCCAGGAGAGGTGTCTTTTCTAGAGCGACGAGCACTGTCAAGCTCGAACTGTGTGATGGGATGATCAGTGGGGGCAGGGGAGGTAAGAGGGAGGAGTGGGAGAGCGAGGGATGGATCCTCCATCTCGGGAGATGGAAGGAGGCGGATCATCAGGGCTTGCAAAGTGCGCCCCTGTTGGGTCAGGGTGTCCAGAATGAGTTGTTGTTGCCTCTGCAATGTCGCAATTGTTTTCACAAACAAATCGAGTTGGGCAGAGAGAAGGTTGATTTGCTTGGAGTGGCGATCCAGACGGAGAGTGATTGTTTCCAGACAACCAACTTGGTGTACCTGTACAGGAGCTGGAGGTGGCGGCGAAGATTGCCGAGGGCCCGACTGGGCAGGTGGTGGTGGTAGCGACGGAGAGGGACGGTGAGGGTTCAGTTGAGTAAGAGGTGGTGGTGCTGGTGAGAGACAGCGGGGGTCCGGGTGGGCAGGAGATGGTGGTGACTGTGTGGCAGGGCCGGCAACGACCTTGTTCCAAGAACGGTAGGGAGAGGGAGGGAGGGGAGAAAGGATGGGTGGTAGGGGTGATAGGGGGGATGGTAGAGGAGAGGAGATCAATGGGAAATCCTTGGTGGATGGAAGAGGCGGTGGTGGATAGGAGTGAGGTTTGGTTGACAGGGGCTTCGTCAGAGACGAGGGCGGTGGTACAAGGTAAGTTTTCCCCGGGCGAGTGCCAGGACGCTGTGGGCAATTGGCATTCCAGGCGTGGTGACTGCCATGGCAATTGACACACCGTGGAATAACTGGGATTTTGTTCTGAATTTTCGATTTGCATTCCACTGTGTCGTGAGGACCTGCACAGAAACCGCAGGCGACCATCCTCGTGCACTCCCAGGTGCGGTGTTTCCACGATTGGCAACGACCACAGATTTTCGGGGTTCCGATAAATCGGTCGAGAGGACAGTTGTGATAAATCGTTGGATGGACGTTTGGAGACCGGGTTGATGCGGCGTTCCATGTCCAGTAGTTGTGGGAGAAGAGGGCGAAGATCGTCGATAGGGATCTCCCAGGGTACGTGGCGAACCATTACCTTGGTACGACGAGTTTCTGGGGTGATGATGGTGAACTTCAGCATCACCTCCCCCTGGGGAGCAGGAAAGCCCACCTGAGTGAGCAGGCGTACCGTCTCGTCCATTTGTGTGGTGACTATCACGGCTGTGGGACCTCGGCGGAGGCGAAGTGTTGAGTCCTGAAGTGGAGAGCAGTGACGGAAGAACCAGGTCGTCCGTGTGCTCAGAGGCAAGTCCCGAGGAAAGGCGAGACGACGAAGGCGCGACGGGGCAGGGAGACAAAGGGA
>NW_024737101.1:0-5000 GCF_018991925.1 Homarus americanus | reverse complement strand
TAACCAAGAGGCCTAATTATGACAAGCAGTAATTTTATTAGTTTTATTTACATTTCTCTCGTGGTTGGTCAAAGGCGGTTTATTCAGAATAAATTTGACGTTTTACCTTTGAAATTATGAGATGTGATCCACATAATAAATTAAAATAGAAATTGGCATCTCTCCATCACTAAGCTCTGAAGTTACTGTTATTAAACACCTGGTCAAGTCTCCCTCGCTCTTTGTAGCCACTTGAGTTATTGCTTAAGTGTTCAAGGTGCTGTGTGTGTTTCAGTACATTTGTTTTCAGTTAAACTTAGAGAATCAGTTGGCGTTCTCAGTAAGTAATAAAAGGTTCAGAGGAGTAAAGGTATTGAATCAAGGAACAGTATTTAATCAAACTGTTTCCTCTAGTGACGTCATCAGCCACTCATAGTGTTGGAAGCTTGTAAGTGAGAGTTTGTACTAGTGTTGGTATGGTTCATAATTTTTGGTATGGTATGGAAAGATGTCAACTATCAGTCTGTCAGTCAGTCAGTCAGTCAGTTAATAAATCAGTCAGTTAGGTATGAGGGTTAAAGATTATGGTGTTCCTATCCCAAACGTTTTCGGGTCGTGTTTATCAATCCTGCCACAATTCCTGTAGCTCTCTGGGGACCACAACTGTTAATAAGTTCTCTCCATCATCTCAGTCTCCGCCTTACACTTAATGTTGACCCATTTATGTCTCAATCATTATGCCTTCCTCTTTAATTATGCGGTCGGACTATCTCACTTAAGTTGTTTTATAATTATCAAGTATTTCTAGTTCATATTATCTTCATTGTCAATAAAAATTTAACAATGTTTATGGACGCCGTTTACAAAATTATTTAGCCTCTGTAGTTTTTCTGTTATATTTTTAGACTCGTTATTTTGATTATATAATTCGATAAGGTTTTTTAACATATTTTGGTTAAGAGTTAACATTTTCAGATTTTTTAACGAATTTTAACATACTATTTAGATTCAAACTTTGAACAAGGTAAGGTAGTTTAGCGGTTCGTAATGTATTTAAGATTAAAAACTATATTGTCACTTAGTAAAGTTTTTATTTTATTTTTCTTGTTACCAGATATCTGCCCGCTGAATATTCAGGGGAGATAAGAAGCTTAAATCGCCTCCCTCCTCCCCGTGGGTACTCTAAGCAGACACCACCATGCATCCTAATCTATACGCGCCTTTAAAGATTATTTATTTTTTTGTTTTATTAAATTACTGGACGTCATCACTTTTCTCCTAACCTTACAGTTATCCTCTTCCTTGTTCTCCGCCTCTTCTTCGTAATCATTTCCCTTATTCGCTCCTCTTCCTTCGTCCTAGTCACCTCCTTCCCTCTTCTCCTTTCTACCCACCTTCCATTTTTTCCTTCTCTTCCATCTCTCCTTTGTCTCATTCAACCTCTTCCCCCTTTCCCCTGTCTCATTCACCCTCTTCCTCCTTTCCCTAATCGTCTCTTCCCTCCTCCTTCCTATCCACATCTCCTTCCTACCCCTCTCCTCCCCCTTTCTCCCTTTCTTCTCTCCATCCACCTATCTTTCCTTTCATCACCTAATCCCTCTACCTCCTCCCACTTTCCTCCCCTCACTCTCCTCTCACCGCTTCTCTGTACTATACCCCCTCTTCTTTCCTCCTCACACACTTTCTCTTTCTTTCCTCCACTTCTCCCCCTTTCTTCCCCCTCTCCTCCTTTCCTCCTCTATCACTCCGTCTTTCTTCCCCTCTCACTCCGTCTTCCCACCCCTCTCCCCTCTCCTCCGTCGTCTTTCCTCCCCCCTCTTTCCCCCTTTCTCCTTCCTTTCCCCTCCCCCTCCTCCCGCACTCCACCCTCAGTGTCATCAATTTCCACCTTCCTCAAGAGATGATAGATGTCTTGGCCAATCTCTCGCTTACTCCTCACGACAGTCCTGGACGGGAAATTTAGGGGTGTATCAAGTCAGCTGTAACACCTGCCTCTCCTGACCTGACTGAAAGCGATTTTTCTGTAAGGGATTTTTTTTTCTATTCAAGTGCAGGCCTCGGATTTTTTGGTCAGTATTAGGTTTCGTAAATCAGATTTTATATCAAAGAAAAATAAAATTATCTCTACTGTATAAATAGGAGTATTGCAAGTAAATCGAATCTGTTTAATATTAACATAACATGACATTGAATTCACTTCAGTCTTATGGTAACTTAACCTAACCTAACATTAAATTAACCTAGCCTATCCAATATAAATTTGACCTAGCATTAACAATATCAACCAAACCTAGTCTAACACTAACCTAATCTACCTGATATTAAACTAACCTGATCGAACTAATTCTAATCTTGCCTAACTAACATCCTAATGAAATGTTAATCTAACTTAACTTAACAATACCCTAACATTACACCATTGATTTTTTCATCGCAATTTTCCTCGTTATTTCTCACTTTGCTTCCAACCAAACCACTACGTAACCCCCCACACACACACAACCCCTCAACCTCACCCACACACACACAAACACACACCCCACCCCACACACACACCCCACCCCCCACACACACACACCCCACCCCCATCACACACACCCCCCCACTCACACACACACCCACCCACACACACACCCACCCCACACACACCCCACCCCACACACATCCCCACCCCACACACCCCACTGTCCCCACGCACACCCCACCTCCCCACACACCTCACCTCCCACACACACCCCACATGCCTCACCCCACCCACACCTCACCTCCCTCACCCACACACCACACACACCTCACTCTCACCCCACTCACACCTCCCCTCCCCACACACACACCACACACCCCCCCCCCCACACACCCCCCACCTCCCCCACACACACACCACCCACACACACCCCACACACCCCACCACACCACCCCCCCACACACACCCCACCCCACACACCCCACCCACACACACCTCCCCCACACACACCCCCACCTCCCCACACACACCCCCACCTCCCCACACACCCCCCCCACCACCCCCCACACACCCCCACACACACCCCACCCACACACACACACACACCCCACCCCACACACACACCTCACACACCCCACACACCCCACCCCCCCACACACCCCCACCTCCCCCACACACACCCCACCCCCCACCACACCCCCACACCCCACACACCCCACACACACACACCCCACCCCACACACCCCACCCCACACACACCCCACGCCCACCACACACACCCCCCACACCCCACACACACCCCACACACACCCCACACACACACCTCCCCCACACACACACCCCCACACACACCCACCACCCCACACACACCCCCACCTCCCTCACACACACACCTCCCCCACACACCCTCACCCCACACACACCACACCCCACACACACCTCACACCCCACACACACCCCACCCACACACACACCTCACACACACCCCACCCCCCACACACACCCCCACCCCCCCACACACACCCCACACCACACACCCCACCCCACACACACCCCACACACACCACACCCCCACACACCCCACCCCCACACCCCCCCACACACCACCCCACACACCCCACCCCACACACACCCCCACCCCACACACCCCACCCCCACACACACCCCCTCACACCCACACCCACACACACCCCCACCCACACACACCCCACCCCACACACACCCCCACCCCACACACACACCCCACCCCACACACACCTCACACACACACACACCCCACCCCACACACCCCCACACACACACACCCCACCCCACACACACCACCCCCACACACACCCACCCCCACACACCCCACCCCCACACACACCACCCACACACACCCCACCCCCACACACACACACCTCACACCCCCCACACACACACACACCCCACCCCTCACACACACACCTCACACCCACCTCACACAAACCACACCCCTCCACACACCCTCAATCCCCCACACACCACCTCACCCACACACTCACCCCACCCCCACACACTCACCACCACCCCAACACACACACACCCCACACACACATCTCACACTTCAGTTTCTGCGCACACACACACACACACACACACACCCCCACACACACACCACACACACACACACACACACACACACACATCAACTCACCACTCCACCACACACACACACTTACACACACACACACACACACACACCCCACACTTCACACACACACACACACACACACACACACACCCCACACTCCCCCCACCACACACACACACATTCCACTTCCACACACTCACCTCACCTCCCACACACTCACCTCACCTCCCCCCCACACACACACCTCACCTCCATCACACACACACACACACACACACACCTCCTTACATCCGTCACACATGGGGTCTTCGGTGAGAACGTCTGTCAGCCGGTGGAAGAAAACTGGATTGCGTTCTCCGATTTCTCATTCCCACAGGTTGACTTTGGCGATGAAAGTCTTGGTGAAATCTGGATACATTATAATGTTCTACTCTTGGCCCTGGAGAGTGCTGTTCAGCTCACTAGTGCTGTCAGACAGGCAGGTCAAACAAAACTGCGCTCTTGACTTGGTGGAGTAGAAGAGCAGATCAGTCTTGTCTTGTTCCTTTATAAATGCCTTCATCTCCTTCCTTAGCTCTAACACCTCGTCCTTCATATTGCCAATTTAGCTGCTCGTGTAACGCTGACTTTATACACATATCACTCAGCCCAGCCACCTGAATATTATAGGCCTCGGCATAACAGTGATCTTGACCTATAGCGAGGTAGAATCATGGACGGGTTAAGCTGATATTTTTATTTACGTGGAACAGACATGACAATATAACACAGGAGATTAAATTTACGCACAAAAAAGAGCAGAACTACAGCAGACAAATACAAAAACAAGATAAAGAGTGGAGCAGACATTATGTAACACTTCTGGGAACTACTATGTGGCCATCCTTATTAATGAAGATATATATTATAGGTTCCAGAGCACATGTAACTGAACGAAGCACTGAT
>NW_024737100.1:2500-12575 GCF_018991925.1 Homarus americanus | reverse complement strand
TAATACAAAGGTCTGACGACCCAAGGGAGCAGAACAAAGACAAAACACCAATAAGAAAGATGAAGCGATCTGGTTGAGCCCAGATTCTTTCTACTCCTACTGTATTTCAGTTTCACCACCTTTTCTTCAATTCCTAATAATCTTCTTTCACCTCTTAACTAATGACTTCGTATCGTATCGTACTATCTAGCCTAAACTGTTTAGCCTGACGTAGAGTTTTTAATAAATCTGGTGATATGGAACCACACACAACCCCCCTTAACCTGGGATAATGCAATCAAATGGATAATTGCTAACTATTCTCAGAGATAATGCAATCAAATGGTTAGTTGCTAACCGGGGGCTGCGCCCCCGGACCCCCTGTGTTAGATACTGTATTTGGTCATGATGAATTGTTTATTAGACTATAAGAAATCCTCTTCCTTCTTGTATTGGCAAGGGGAGTTTGCTTTAACTTAGGTATGCTAGCCTAAGTAAAAATAGATGCCCCTTCCTTATTGGTGTTGTCGATGGCACAGCACAGCACAGCACCGTGCCTATGACGAAATCAACTTCATTAAACTCAACTCATACTTCAAATGCACCAAGAGAACTTGCACACCCGAATGGAGACCGTCAAAGTCAATCGTGGTCGATTTAATAGCATACTACAGAAACTTGCACATCCAATGGGAGACTGTCAAAGTCAATCGGGGTCAGATTTGATAGCATACTACAGAAACTTGCACACCCGCATGGGAGACCGTCAGAGTCAATCGGGGGTCGATTTAATAGCATACTACAAAAACTTGCACACCCGAATGGGAGACCGTCAACGTCAATCGGGGGTCGATTTAATAGCATACTACAGAAACTTGCACACCCGAATGGGAGACCGTCAAAATCAATCGGGGATCGATTTGATAGCGTACCACAGAAACTTGCACACCCGAATGGGAGACCGTCAAAGTCAATCGGGGGTCGATTTATTACATACTACAGAAACTTGCACACCGAATGGGGAGACCGCCAAAATAATCGGGATTCCATTTGATAGTGATAACACAGAAATTTGCACAATTCGAATGGAGACTGTCAAATAATCGGGGGTCGATTTAATAGCATACTACAGAAACTTGCACACCCGAATGGGACACCGTCAAAGTCAATCGGGGGTCGATTTGATAGCATACTACAGAAACTTGCACACCCGAATGGGAGACCGTCAAAGTCAATCGGGGATCGATTTGATAGCATACCACAGAAACTTGCACACCCGAATGGGAGACCGTCAAAGTCAATCGGGGGTCGATTTAATAGCATACCACAGAAACTTGCACACCCGAATGGGAGACCGTCAAAGTCAATCGGGGGTCGATTTGATAGCATACTACAGAAACTTGCACACCCGAATGGGAGACAG
This sequence comes from Homarus americanus, assembly GCF_018991925.1. NCBI lineage: Eukaryota > Metazoa > Arthropoda > Malacostraca > Decapoda > Nephropidae > Homarus > Homarus americanus. Next base: position 11,173 of record NW_024737100.1, on the reverse strand, counting down.
TGAAAGTCAATCGGGGGTCGATTTAATAGCATACTACAGAAACTTGCACACCCGAATGGGGAGACAGTGAAAGCCGACCGGGGTCGATTTATTGAAGATACTACAGAAACTTGCACAATCTGGACGGGAGACCGTCAAAGTCAATCGGGGGTCGATTTAATAGCATACTACAGAAACTTCAGCACCAATGGGAGACCGTCAGTGTCAATCGGGGGTCGATTGATAGCATACTACAGAAACTTGCACACCCGAATGGGAGACAAAGTCAAAGTCAATCGGGGTCGATTAATAGCATACTACAGAAACTTGCACACCCGGAATGTCGGGAGACCGTCGTCAATCGGGGTCGATTTAATAGCGTACTACAGAAACTTGCACACCAATGGGAGGACCGGGCCAAAGTCAATCGGGGTTTGATTTGATAGCATACTACAGAAACTTGCACACCCGAATGGGAGACCGTCAACGTCAATCGGGGGTCGATTTAATAGCATACTACAGAAACTTGCACACCCGAATGGGAGACCGTCAAAGTCAATCGGGGTCGATTTAGTAGCATACTACAGAAACTTGCACACCCGAATCGGAGACCTTCAAAGTCAATCGGGGGTCGATTTGATAGCATACTACAGAAACTTGCACACCCGAATGGGAGACAGTCAAAGTCAATCGGGGGTCGATTTAATAGCATACTACAGAAACTTGCACAATCTCAATGGAGACCGTCAAAGTCAACGGGGTCGATTTAATAGCATACTACAGAAACTTGCACCCTAATGGAGACCGTCAGCCAATCGGGGTCGATTTAATAGCATACCACAGAAACTTGCACACCCGAATGGGAGACCGTCAAAGTCAATCGGGGGTCGATTTAATAGCATACTACAGAAACTTGCACACCCGAATGGGAGACCGTCAAAGTCAATCGGGGGTCGATTTGATAGCATACTACAGAAACTTGCACACCCGAATGGGAGACAGTGAAAGTCAATCGGGGGTCGATTTAATAGCATACTACAGAAACTTACACACCCGAATGGGAGACAGTCAAAGTCAATCGGGGATCGATTTGATAGCATACCACAGAAACTTGCACACCCGAATGGGAGACCGTCAAAGTCAATCGGGGGTCGATTTAATAGCATACTACAGAAACTTGCACACCCGAATGGGACACCGTCAAAGTCAATCGGGGGTCGATTTGATAGCATACTACAGAAACTTGCACACCCGAATGGGAGACCGTCAAAGTCAATCGGGGATCGATTTGATAGCATACCACAGAAACTTGCACACCCGAATGGGAGACCGTCAAAGTCAATCGGGGGTCGATTTGATAGCATACTACAGAAACTTGCACACCCGAATGGGAGCCAGTCAAAGTCAATCGGGGGTCGATTTAATAGCATACTACAGAAACTTGCACACCCGAATGGGAGACCGTCAGAGTCAATCGAGGGTCGATTTAATAGCATACTATACAAAATGATCCGAGAATGTGCACACACCGAGTGGGAGACGGTGATGAAAGCGTCCGCCCTTGTACACGGGATGGCACTATTTCACTATAGTAAGGGGTAGGGCCACCTCGGTCATATTATACAACATACCAGAGAAGTTCCACACCCGCATGGGAGACCGTCAAAGTGAATCGGGGGTCGATTTGATAGCATACTACAGAGAACTTGCACACCCGAATGGGAGACCGTCAAAGTCAATCGGGGGTCGATTTGATAGCATACTACAGAGAACTTGCACACCCGAATGGGAGACAGTCAAAGTCAATCGGGGGTCGATTTAATAGCATACTACAGAAACTTGCACACCCGAATGGGAGACCGTCAAAGTCAATCGGGGGTCGATTTGATAGCATACTACAGAAACTTGCACACCCGAATGGGAGACCGTCAAAGTCAATCGGGGGTCGATTTGATAGCATACTACAGAAACTTGCACACCCGAATGGGAGACAGTGAAAGTCAATCGGGGGTCGATTTAATAGCATACTACAGAAACTTGCACACCCGAATGGGAGACAGTGAAAGTCAATCGGGGGTCGATTTAATAGCATACTACAGAAACTTGCACACCCGAATGGGAGACCTTCAAAGTCAATCGGGGGTCGATTTAATAGCATACTACAGAAACTTGCACACCCGAATGGGAGACCGTCAAAGTCAATCGGGGGTCGATTTGATAGCATACTACAGAAACTTGCACACCCGAATGGGAGACAGTCAAAGACAATCGAGGGTCGATTTAATAGCATACTACAGAAACTTGCACACCCGAATGGGAGACCGTCAAAGTCAATCGGGGGTCGAGCATACTTTACAAAATGATCCGAGAATCTGCACACACCGAGTGGGAGACGGTGATGAAAACGTCCGCCCTTATATGTTCGATTGCACTATTTCACTATATTAAGGGGAGAGGGTGCCTTCGCACACATATTCGGTGTGAAATATCTTCCGCCCCCCAGCGGAGCGCTTCGGCGCCTCTGCGAAGCAAAGCGCGGCATTCAAAACAACAACCAAAATTGCCGTCGATTTCCTCTCCCTGCCCTGCAATGGCTGGAGCAGCAGCAGAAGGAGAGAGAGAGAAAATAGTCTCATGGGGTCAGAGGAATGGCAGTGGAGCGCGATCTATGAATTTCACTAGCCAGGTCTGTCTCCCAATTGAACATTATTACTCTCTCGGCGCACACGTCGCCACCACGGTTTCGCGACAGCAGCAGCATCATGATGTTGCGTCTATTGTAAGTCCGGAACCGGGTTATTCGGCTGTTCGCGAACAGTCGGGTTTTAACCTTGCCTAACAAACGATCAAACAACTTCCACTCTCGAGGTGCGGTACGGTGACTGTCCTATCGTCCGCTCTTGTATGCTGGATTGCACTATTTCACTATATTAAGGGAGAGGGTGCCTTCACACCTATTCGGTGTGGAATATCTTCCGCCCCCGCGGAGCGCTTCGGCGCCTCTGCGAAACAGCGTTCAAAACAACAACCAAAGTTGCCGTCGCTTTCCCTTCCCTGCCCTGCAATGGCTGGAGCAGCAGCAGCAGAAGAAGAGAGAAAATAGTCTCATGGGGTCAGAGGAATGGCAGGAGCGCGATCTATGAATTTCACTAGCCAGGTCTGTCTCCCAATTGAACATTATTACTCTCTCGGCACACGTCGCCACCACGGTTTCCGACAGCAGCAGCATCATGATGTTGCGTCTATTGTAAGTCCGGAACCGGGTTATTCGGCTGTTCGCGAACAGTCGGGTTTTAACCTGCCTAACAAACGATCAAACAACTTCCACTCTCGAGGTGCGTACGGTGACTGTCCTATCGTCCGCTCTTGTATGCTGGATTGCACTATTTCACTATATTAAGGGGAGAGGGTGCCTTCACACACCTATTCGGTGTGGAATATCTTCCGCCCCAGCGGGCGCCGCGCCTCTGCGAAGCAAAGCGCATTCAAAACAACAACCAAAGTTGCCGTCGCTTTCCCTTCCCTGCCCTGCAATGGCTGGAGCAGCAGCAGCAGCAGAAGAAGAGAGAGAGAGAAAAATAGTCTCATGGGGTCAGAGGAATGGCAGTGAGCGCGATCTATGAATTTCACTAGCCAGGTCTGTCTCCCAATTTGAACATTATTACTCTCTCGGCGCGCACGTCGCCACCACGGTTTCCGCGACAGCAGCAGCATCATGATGTTGCGTCTATTGTAAGTCCGGAACCGGGTTATTCCGCTGTTCGCGAACAGTCAGGTTTTAACCTTGCCTAACAAACGATCAAACAACTTCCACTCTCGAGGTGCGGTACGGTGACTGTCCTATCGTCCGCTCTTGTATGCTGGATTGCACTATTTCACTATATTAAGGGGAGAGGGTGCCTTCATACACATATTCGGTGTGAAATATCTTCCGCCCCCCAGCGGAGCGCTTCGGCGCCTCTGCGAAGCAAAACGCGGCATTCAAAAACAACAACCAAAATTGCCGTCGATTTCCTCTCCATGCCCTGCAATGGCTGGAGCAGAAGGAGAGCGAGAGAGAGAATAGTCTCATTGGGTCAGAGGAATGGCAGTGGAGCGGGCTAATGGCGAGTAGGCTCGCGATCTATCAATTACACTAGCCAGGTCGCTCTCCCTATTGAACATTATTACTCTCTCTCGGCGCACACGTCGCCACTGCGGTTTACGCGACAGCAGCAGCAGCAGCATCATGATGTTGCATCCACCAATTAGTCCGGAACCGGGTTATTCGGCTGTCTGCGAACAGTCCGGTTTTAACCTTACCCAACAAACAACATCCACTCTCGAGATGCGGTACGGTGAATGTCCTATCGTCCGACCTTGTATGCTGGATTGCATTATTTCACTTTATTAAGGGGAGAGGGTGCCTTCACACACATATTCGGTGTGAAATATCTTCCGCCCCCCAGCGGAGCGTTTCGGCGCCTCTGCGAAGAAAAGCGCGGCATTCAAAAACAACAACCAAAGTTGCCGTCGCTTCCCTGCCCTGCAATGGCTGGAGCAGAAGGAGAGAGAATTTAGTCTCATTGGATCAGAGGAATGGCAGTGGAGCGGGCTTATGGCGAGTAGGCTCGCGCTCTATCAATTACACTTGCCAGGTCCATCTTCCGTTTGGACATTATTTACTCCGTCTCTCTCTCGGCGCACACATCGCCACCCTACTAGTTTCCGTCACAGCATATGCTGCGGCCTTTCAGTCGGGAACGGGGCTCCCCTTCGCCTTGCTGTCTGCCCAACTTAGCGGACTTGCGTTGGCTGATCACCCCGTCTTCGCGTCTGTGCCGGCCTTCAATGCAGTGCCCAACCGTCTCTTGACCGAGATTCATTGCACTATTCCACGCGCAAACAGCTACCCTAAATGTGCATAGACAACGCTCATGGTTCAACACGACCAGGGTGCAGTCTGGGAGCCGAGTATACTAAAAAGAGAGTTTAGCAGCCAAAACTCGTCAAAGCACACGTTGGGTTACCCCATTACCTAACAACGATGGCGGTTCCCACCCGTGAAATACACAACCTAACCAATATTGGGCGACGATGGCGCTCATGAGCCCACGTCCACACAAACAGTAAGAGAAAGAGAGAGAGGAGGAGATGGGCCAATGTCTTATGCCTCGCTGGGGCAAAGAGAAGAGAAGAGGAGCGGATAAGGGAGGAGATTGGCCAACGTGCGGTCCCTCGCCCAATGTCGGCTGCCTCGCTGGAGCTGGGTAAAGAGGAGAGGAGCGGATAAGGGAGGAGATTGGCACACACGGTGGCGCTGCCGGCGCCGAGGATAGCAAGAGAAGGTGCAGTTTGATCTGATCATCTGGTTTGCTATTTCTCTAAGGCCAACGTGCGGTCCCTCGCCCAATGTCGGCTGCCTCGCTGGGGCAAAGAGAAGAGGAGAGGATAAGGGAGGAGATTGGCACACACGGTGGCGCTGCCGGCGCCGAGGATAGCGAGAGAAGGTGCAGTTTGATCTGATCATCTGGTTTGCTATTTCTCTAAGGCCAACGTGCGGTCCCTCGCCCAATGTCTTCTGCCTCGCTGGGGCAAAGAGAAGAGGAGCGGATAAGGGAGGAGATTCGCCAACGTGCGGTCCCTCGCCCAATGTCGGCTGCCCCGCTGGAGCTGGGGCAAAGAGGAGCGGATAAGGGAGGAGATTGGCACACACGGTGGCGCTGCCGGCGCCGAGGATAGCAAGAGAAGGTGCAGTTAGATCTGATCATCTGGTTTGCTATTTCTCTAAGGCCAACGTGCGGTCCCTCGCCCAATGTCTTCTGCCTCTCTCTCAATCTCACTATTTTGGCCGCCGTGATAGGCGCCGCCAACAGCAGCAGCTACCTGGTTGATCCTGCCAGTAGTCATATGCTTGTCTCAAAGATTAAGCCATGCATGTGTAAGTACAAGCCGATTTAAGGCGAAACCGCGAATGGCTCATTAAATCAGCTATGTTTCATTGGATCTGTAAACTCACTTACTTGGATAACTGTGGCAATTCTAGAGCTAATACATGCAATTGGTCTCTGACCGCAAGGGAAGAGCGCTTTTATTAGTTCAAAACTGGTCGGGCCCCGGTCCGTAACCCACCTGTGGTGAATCTGAATAACTTCGGGCTGAGCGCACGGTCTCCGCACCGGCGCCGCTTCTTTCAAGTGTCTGCCTTATCAGCTTTCGATTGTAGGTTATGCGCCTACAATGGCTATTCGATTCCGAGAGGGAGCTTCTGAGAAACGGCTACCACATCTAAGGAAGGCAGCAGGCACAAAGAATTACCTCACCGAGGTAGTGACGAAAATAACGATGAGTCTTCATCCGAGGCCTCTAATCGAATGAGTACACTTTAAACTCTTTAACGAGTATCCATTGGAGGGCAAGTCTGCGCCAGCAGCCGCGGGTAATTCCAGCTCCAACAGCGCAGACAAAGTTGCTGCGGTTAAAAGTCAGAAGTTGGATTCAGTTCCGGACTGACGTGCACCGCCTGCAGCTTACTGGTCACGGCCCGAACAGTTTTCGCCGCTCGCCGCACGATGCTTTTGTCGAGTGTCCCGAGCCGGAGAGTTGGCTTTTGAAAAAATTAGAGTGCTCAGAGCAGGCATTGAATGGCCCGAATGGTGATGGCGAATAATGAAGCTGAGACCCGGTTCTATTTTGTTGGTTTTCGGAACCAGAGGTAATGACTAACCGGAACAGCGGGCATTCGGGGACATGCACGCTTAGAGGTGAATAAATTTTGACCGGGCTGCAAGACGAACTATCAAGTAAAGCATTTGCCATGATGTTTTCTATTAATCAAGAACGAAAGTTAGAGGTTCGAAGGCGATCAGATACCGCCCCAGTTCTAACCATAAACGATGCCAACTAGCGATCCGCCGGCGTTATTCCCATGACCCGGCGGGCAGCTTCCGGGAAACCAAAGTCTTTGGGTTCCGGGGGAAGTATGGTTGCAAAGCTGAAACTTAAAGGAATTGACGGAAGGGCACCACCAGGAGTGGAGCCTGCGGCTTAATTTGACTCAACACGGGAAACCTCACCAGGCCCAGACACCGGAAGGATTGACAGATTGAGAGCTCTTTCTCGATTCGGTGGGTGGTGGTGCATGGCCGTTCTAGTTGGTGGAGCGATTTGTCTGGTTAATTCCGATAACGTAACGAGACTCTGGCCTACTAAGTAGTCGACGATCTCCAGAAAAAATGGTGTCCAGTTCGCAACTTCTTCTTAGAGGATAAGCCGCAATTCTAGCCGCATCGAGATTGAGCAATAACAGGTCTGTGATGTCTTTAGATGTTCTGGGTCGCACGCCAAGGCCAAGTACTGAAGGGATCAACGAGTTTTCCTCCGAGAGGAGCGGTAAAATTGCCCAAAGCCTTCTTGATAGGGATTGCTGGGGCTTGCAATTGTTTCCTCATGAACGAGGAATTCCCAGTAAGTGCAAGTCATCAGCTTGCGCTGACTACGCCCCTGCCCTTTGTACACACCGCCCGTCGCTACTACCGATTGAATGATTTAGTGAGGCCTTCGGACTGGCGCTCTTGGATTGTCGGCCCCGTTGCCCGCGAGGGTTTTCTGGGGTCGTCGCCTCGAGCTGACGGAAAGATGTCCAAACTTGATCATTTAGAGGAAGTAAAAGTCGTAACAAGGTTTCCGTAGGTGAACCTGCGGAAGGATCATTAACAGAGAGAAAGAGAACGGGGCGCTCTTAAAACTACTACTACTACTCTCCTGATTTGGGCGGTCTCGGGCTCTGCTCTGGCAACTCCAGCAGCGAAAGAGGACAATCCCGGCCCCCGCACCAAAAATAGGTACCACCACGCTGTAGGTGGACCACACTCGGGCGAGAGCGCGAAGACCGGAGGAGGAGGACGGACGGGGCTTTGGACGGCTGCCCGTCCGTTCTTTACTACCGGCGAATAAGCCTCTTGACCCAAAAAGAGTGAAATTCAAGTGTCAAAAAACAACAACAAGCCGTCCGGCCAAACCCAAACCACAAACTTGGGCTATGTCTGTCAAACCCTTTCATTGAGACTCGACCTGTGATGGTTAGTCGCAAAAAGACCAAATGGCAAATACACAACTCTTAACGGGGGATCACTCGGCTCGTGGGTCGATGAAGACCGCAGCAAAATGCGTGTCGGTATGTGAATCGCAAGAATACCAGATACATCGACAAGTTGAACGAGGCTGCGCGGCGGCAGTTATATGAGCTTGTCGCCGCCATTTCACGCAGGGTCGAACAGCATATCCATCGGCGTTGCTGCGCAGTTCAGTACCTGCTGACCTGCCTCCTGACACGAGGGTAACCCAACCGAAGCCCGCTTTGGGTTTAATTCGCTTGGCGCGAGGCGTGCCCTTAAAAACAAGCAAGCCTATCACCAGCAAGTCCATGGACTTGGCGCACCCACATTCAACCACAACAAAGCGACAGTTGTCGCCCTCGCAAATAACTGGAGGCGGCGCTCTTTTGCCTGCTGTCCACAGAGACACGAATGGCCGTCGGCCGCTCATGGCTGATGCTGCACATGTTCTAAGAGGCACTCCATCCCACGAAGAGGAAACGAAACCGGGTCGGATATCTTTTAAGTAAGCCCCGCCGGAATTTCGTCTATCACCTCGAAAAGAGTGCTTGGCATGCATTGCAGTGGAACCTAAATTGATGAGTGCGCCTGGGCCCGC
>NW_024737099.1:0-15846 GCF_018991925.1 Homarus americanus | reverse complement strand
CATCTTCACTGGGAAAAAGACAAAGAACAACAAGAAGCGTTGACCCAACATTTCTGATATTTAAAAATAATAAAAAACATATTAATTGATTTTGTTTGTATTATTTATGCTTTTATTATTTTCAACTGTAAACGTGCTGTTTTGGGAATATATTTTGAGTTACATAATATTTAGGTACAGCAGTTTATTTCACTGTATATCCTTGTGTGAGTGTGTGGGTAGTGTGTGGATAGTGTGTGGGTACTATGGGTGTGTGGGCATTATGGAGAACTAGTCATGGCTAACTCTGACCCTATATATGGGTTACATCGGCCTTAACGCCCTTGTCTCAGCGCTATCTCATATATCCAAATTTCACATATTTGAAAGTTTTAGATAACCAAAATATCTGGAAAATATTTAGTTAAAAATACAAATAATAAAACAAAATCGAAAACAGAAAGAAAAAACAATACAGGTGAAAGTGGAAATAAGGAGGAGGTAGAGCAGATGATACACAGGAAGACAGTAATCATCATCCCCGTGTGAACCAGCCAGAGAAGAACTCCTTCGCCTCACCGTCCACCCGCGTACGATCAGCTGAGTGAAGTTGGCTCGTGTTGCAGTAAACTTTATCTGTAAAAGGACAATTTACTTTTACTTTTATTGTTTATCTTATTGTTTATAACTGTTTATTTTCTCTTACATAATGTACACTAAGTATGGGAGTGTACAGTAAGTTATACCGGATGGCAAGAAATTCACATTCGTCTTGCAAATATTAAAACATTACCCTAACAACAGTATTGTATAACAACACGAACTAAAGTGATGTGTAAAAAGGTCGGTTGCAAAAAGAAATATTATTCTTTTAAGTCTTTTTCAGTTTGTTCAGTGTTAACAACATTATAGGTCATATTTCATGCAGTATGCATATACAATGTTTGCTGAAGGTTTAATACCTTTCTGTTTACTGATGATGTAAAACCTTCGTTTACAAAATATTTGGTGCGTTTTCCGGAGCATTGTATGTTTTTACAGCATGCCAGGCGGCAGGTATGTGGAGTTATAAGAGCACTTCACGCTATAGCTCAGTTGGCCACGGATTAGCGAATTACGAACTGAAAATGTTTGGATCGTCATCTGTTTCGTGTAAGCTGTGTCGGACATTTTGTGCTACATTAAAGTCCAGCGATCTGTGGCAGCTGTCGGGCTCCTGCCTGACCACCCTTTGCCTAAGAAGAGCGATTGTCTGAAGGTGTTCGAGTAGTTACACAATTGTGAAAAAGTGATAGTGAGTCCCATAGACATGGCTGCCAGTTAGGGACAGTGTGGATACGGCACACTACATAGCATGTCTTCGGAAAGTAAAGGAGGCCGTGTAGCCAAGACTGCACTCAACCGCCTTCACTTCCCCAATTACAGCTAGGTGGACTGAGAGCGCCTCGGGATTATCATATCTATAATGCCAGACCGTAACACCATCCCCTTGACACCTCGGAGACTGTAACACAGTAGGGTGTGTCATAGGAGGAAGATCAGCTAAAACTAATGGCCCATCACTTTTTGGTAGATTTTAGTGTATATAAACAGAAAATAATTTCAGTTTCAATATTTTGCAACCTTTTGCTCGGTAAATTTTAGCGTGAAATTTATCGAAAATCTAACGTACAGCTGCATTAGTGCATTACAATTAAATAGTGAACATTGCTTTCTGACTTCATTCTTTAACAACCCAACTAACAATATTTTTTCTGTTTCAGATTCTGATGCATTTATAAGTTGATAATATTTGCGATGGCTGCTTGTGTCAGGACGAGGGAACCAAAATCAGCCATCTCGGGAAGTCACTATCTTGGGTCTGGGGAGAGAGAGGCTCCTGGAAGTGAGTTGCCTACATTGAGGGGATGCTTTGGGGAATGCAGTGTTTAATCAGAGCAAGTCAGTAGAAAAGAACCAAAAGAACTTACACAAACAAAGACATTTACTTGATGATATGACCAAAGCTGTCTTGGCTGATGCACTCTGGCTAGCAACTCCAGTTCAAGCCTCCAGGTCATAACAAGTCAGAAGAAGATTAGTGAAATTTGCTAGCCAGTTGGGAAAAGGCAAAGAATATCTCTCTCTTGGGAAAACTTGCAGTTAAGGATAAGCTTTACTTGAAAGCAACTGGACCAGTTATTTGATATAATTACTTGCAAGTGCCCAATTGTTCTCTGTCCTGAGTTTGGATGCGATCGTGACTGTAAATCCGAGGCCCACATCTCCTGTATTTGCAAGCTTGAACTGAAGATTCCTGTGATCGAACTGGCATTTATCAAAGCACAGAGAGAGAAGACTGGCAGTATAGGGGCTCTCATGATTTCTAGCCAAGATATTCCGGAGTCCAAGAGACAGGAGGCTGCCACAGAGACAGAAGGAAAGAAGTTGCGAGAAAAGAGACTTGAAGGCCAGGGTAAGGTAAAAAAAAAGGCCGATGATTGGAGTCAAGCTGATTCAGGGTTTAATGACTTCCCCACTTAGAAACGATCCGAGTGCTGACGGGAAATTAATTGACTGTCCCTGGCAGAAAATAATAGTCCCAAACCTTGGGCATAACGTTCGAAATGGAAGATATCCCGAGCATAGCTCTGGCCAGCATGCGACACTACACTGGTCTCAGAGAAACTGCAGAGATAGCAACAGCTGCCTGGATTGACGGTGGTTTGATAACACCTGATGATGTTCACCTGGTGATAGATCATAACAAAGTAAGGAGAGCTCAGGAGAAACTTGTCAGTAACCTAGAAGAGGAGTTTGATAAGGGGATAAGAGAAAATGGAATCAATTGTTTGTTCTTTGATGGGAGAAGAGATGACACTAAAGTGTTCATGAAGGTTGATTTCTGACAAATTGTTCCTGCCATGAAGGAGAACACTGCCTGCTGCAAGTAGACAGGAGAGAGAAATGTTGTGGCATTTTCACTCCAGAAGGTAATCAGAAACCAGCAGAATAGTGGCAGATACTTGTGCTTGAACTGAAAACCAGAGGAACCTAGTGTAGACCCTGCAGGCCATTGGAGAGGACACTGCTTTGAACACAGGGTGGCAAGGGGGTCATACAGTGGATAGAGCGGAAGATTGGGAGGAAGCTGGTCTGGATTGTTTTTGACCTCCACACCAACGAGTTGCCACTCAGACATCTGATCCAGGAGCTGGATGGCAAGACTCTTTCAAACAACAGATGGTCTTGTCCTCTTGGCAAGATGCTGGACTCTGCCACTGAGTTAGAAATAAATCCGAGCTTTGAAAAAATCACAGTTGGCCCTCCACTCATTGAGCTTGCACATACTGTCATTGACGACCTGAGTACTGACCAGTACTATGGTTACATGATTTGCAGTGCCATCAAAACTGGGGTCATGCCTGATAGACTTGCTTACCTGCAGATAGGTCCAGTCTCACATTCTAGGTGGCTCACAACGGCTCTCAGGTTCTGCAGAATTTGGGTAGCTCATCATAAACTGAAAGGGAACCAGCTTCACAACCTGAGACTTATTGTCCAATTCACCGTGAGTGTCTACTTGCCAAATTGGTTCAACACCAAGGTCAAGTCATCGTTCTTCGAAGGTCCGAGGCATGTTCTCTTCCAGCTTGAGCTCCTGAGGAGTCAGCCAAGGAAGGTTGTTCAGATTGTGGAGCAGACTGTGAGGAGATCTTCCTGGTATGCTCATCCCGAGGCAGTTCTGCAGACAATGCTCTGCAGTAAGGATGAGGAGGAGAGAAGTGTGGCAGTCAAAAAGATCTTGGATATGAGACTTATGAGAGGATCTGGGCATGACGAATTAGTTGGTGACGATTCCTTCAGGGTCAGGAAGACTCCTGAAGTTAATCTAGGTGCCACGACCCTCACTGATCTCATAGATCTGGATAACATCCAGGCTGGCAGTGAGCCCCTCTTACCTGCAGCCTCACCAATGTTCAAGTCAGAGCTTTCCTGGACAACCCCATGCATGTCCCTGCCTGGCCCTCGCACTCAGAGTGCCGACTGTGTGCAGCAGTGGCGGGGCCAGCAGTCGTGTGCAAGCCAGAGAGGAGGCTACATCCTGGCTCAGGTGGTCAGCAGGGAGGTGATGGGAGTAAGAGAGCAAACAAGAAGAAATGTTCTCTATGGTGTGCACCAACACCAGATAAGTAATGGTAATGGTTTTGTGTTGATGATTTTGTTTCTAAAGGAATATTAAATTTAATACGTGTGTGTCAAGATCATTCGTTTCACTATTCTGAATCATTTCTGCATCATAATAAAACTGTTCATTTACTTTACTTTAAATAAGCTATTTAGTGGTGTTGGTAAAAGGGTGGGAATACTGAATTTTCATAAGATTTCAAGTTAAAATTTACCTAGCAAAAAATGAAAACTTTTCAAATCTGAAGATATCACATGATTCTGCACATAGAACTACATTATTAATACCATGGGCCGATTTTTCAAACTCAAAAAAAAATAATTCGCCTCCGTATGACACACCCTACTATACAGTACTGTGTTCGGGGCGTGTTTGTGGGTCTCTACTGCCGCCTCCCTATCGTTGAGTTGCTCCCCACTTACCGTAACCAGTCGAGGTCACTGTGGGAGGCCATGTACGGTACAGTACAGCACAGAGTCACGCCCCCCTCAACAACGTCCGCACCTCGCCTGCTGAATACAGTATTTACAAATGTGACCATAAACCCCAACAATTGTAGCAAATTACAAGTCCCGGGATTTGCCCCTGGTATTAACACAGTGACAAGCGTCCCATTCCTGGTAAGTAGCAGGTGGCCGGAGGTAGTGCAATCCTCTCCCAGACTACACGGAGATGAGAGAGAGCTGGCTGACCATCATGGTAAGGACGCGTCACTATATGGACCCCAGGGAGGCCATTATCGTAAGTTAAGTGAAAGGCATTTGGAATACTGGACGACTAGACGCTATATGAATTTCTTTACCCTAGTTTTCCCACCGATAATAATGAGTACAAGGGAGGTAGTGTCATCGGCGTTCATCAACACCATAGCCGTCTCAGTTACCTATTGCTCGTGCAAGGTTTTTGAATGAAATAGTTTTACTAATATCAGGAACTTTCAAACTACTACAGGAAATAATATATATATATATATATATATATATATATATATATATATATATATATATATATATATATATATATATATATACATATTTATTTATTAAGTAGCTTTAGCGAGTTAAAATGCTTTGAAAACCTTTGATCTAGATGTATGATAGTTATTTTGGGTCCCTTATTTTGACCTGACCCACAAAACCAAGTCCCTTCTCTTGGCTCCTCTACGTGTGTGTTGAGTGTGGGGATTGATCAGCATCGTACAGCCTGACCTCATGTTTAAAAGGTCACCCTGTATTTAAGCCTCTCTCTGTCCATATGTCAGTTGCCTCTGAAAGATATGTGAATAAGGGCAAGCTAAGGTGCTCCGTTGTTCCAAACTTTTCGTGTGATTTTATCGAATATATATATCTATATATATATAATCAACACCTCAACCCGCCAGGATTCGAACCCACGGCACACAAGCCTATGACTGTGACCGGGGAACGCTAACCGCTGGACCACCAGGATACTAAAAGCAGTCCTAGACTTTGTTATATTTCACACAAAGCCTGTTCAACAAGCTTATGGCGCCGTGAACCTCTAATGGGGACCACCCGTATCACTTAGGTGGTCAGAGTAACGTTTTACCAAATCCGGCTTCGAAACACGAGGATCCATATATATTTCATTAGCCCAATGAAATATATATATATATATATATATATATATATATATATATATATATATATATATATATATATATATATATATTCCTGTAATGGTTGAAGTTCTGATATTAGTGAGCTATTTCATTCCAAGAGCCTTGTACGAGGCAATAGGTAACTGGGACAGCTGGATTTGGCTGTGCACTTGGCTCTGTCGAGAGTTACTACCGCTCTCTATCATCCATGAATCTATCTAGACTCCTTTTGAAACTTTCCAGAGTTCCCACACTTACTACAAAGTTGCTAAGCTTGTTCCACTCGTCCACCACCCTATTTGTGAACCAGTTCCTTCCTATCTCCCTCCTAAACCTAAACTTATCTAACTTGAATCCGTTGCTCCGAGTCCTATCCTGCTCGGATATTATAAGAACTTTATCTATATCCCCTTTATATATATCTTCGCTAGTTTATACAAAAGTGAACTATGTTAATATGCCCTTCATTGTGAACCAATAAGCATTATTAAATTTAATTAATTTCAAAGTAATTATTGTAGGTGTTACATTCAATGTCACTCGGTGGTGGTGATGTGTGGCCGTGGTGTTGTTATGATCAATACTTTGGGGAGAATGACAGACTTCGTCACACACACACTACTTGTGAATCTGTGTTATGATTTTGTCCTCTAAAACCTGGTATTGATCACGGCTATTGACTTCATCCTTGTTTCACTTTAATTGTTTTGGTTCAGACAATAAATCCATTAAGAGCGGCTGTTGGTTTCATTAATTAGAGAAGGTCAGGTTATCTCACCTGGCGGGGAATTCTTTCATCTGTTCTCTATAAATTGATGAAAGTCATTTATCACTCCTAATTTCCCCAGAGACCAACAACCTGCAGAAAAGGAATATAATTATAGCTTTTGTTTTTTATATTTTTCACCCGTGAGAATTAGTGCTACTGGCCTGGTGATACCCTGAGGCTAGAGTGTTGACGTCGGTGTTTATAAACGAATCATACTTGACCTTTCCCACCAATTATTATATACTAATAAGTATAATGTTCAAACATTTCCAATCCATAAGTTGTCGCTTTTTTTTTAATCTAAATACGGAAAAAGAGTGTACTTAAAATATATTGTTTTAATTTGAGCTGTCTCCCCCACACACACACATACACCAGGTATCATCATCATACAGAAACAAAATATGTATATAACTCGGTATGACAACTGCTTAATCTCGGGTTGAGAAAACGTTAACTGTGATTGTTATTGGAAATTCGATTGTAAACTGAACCTTTTGTTTCTTATGTGAGTCTTGGTGGAAATGTTGCCTCTCTCTCTCTCTCTCTCTAGTATAACAGTAGTATATAGCCAGGCACTAAGGCTCCCGTGTTTGTTGTGTTAAAAAAATTAAACGGTTGCAGTGACTTGTGACCCTCATAGCCTCTCCTGAACAACAATAAACGTTCTCCTTTTACTGCAACACAACTACAGTTATTGTAGACATTTGAGGATAAATATATACACTATCAATTTCAGTTTCCTTTAGGATGATTTACGTTTAGTTACATATATTAATAAACTTAAAGTATTTATATAAAGGCAATATATTTGATCTTTTAAAATAGTAAAGCTCAAAGTATATTGACGATAAATTGATCTTCTTTTGTGATAATTCAACTCCAAGTATTTATATAACTAATCCAATCTTCCTATAATTTTATTTTAGCCACACACACACACACACACATATATATATATATATATATATATATATATATATATATATATATATATATATATATATATATATATATATATATATATATATATATATATATATATATATATATATATATATATATATATATATATATAAAGTAAAACAAAGTATATTCAAACAATACATGGATTATGGTGTGGTTCAGTTCTTGGTGTCCTTATTATAGAATGGACAGATTCTTGGAGAGAGTACAAAAGAAGAATGACAAGAATGATCCATATTATTAGAAACCTTCCATATGAAGAAGAAAGACTGAAAGCTTAGGCTTACATCTATTAGAGAGGCGTAGAGTTAGGGAGATATGATAGAGGTACAAGGGTAAGTGGATTAATATGTAAATGAAGATGTTCCAAGCTCAGTAATAACGAAATAACTAGGAACAAATGGCTTTAAATTAGATAAATTCCGATTCAGAAAGGATATAGGCAAGCACTGGTTTGGTAATAGAGTTGTGGATATGTGGAATAGGCTACCGAGTGCTATAGTAGGATCGGGGACGCTAGGGAGCTTCAAGACGAAGTTGGATAGGCACATGGAAGTGCTGGGATGGGTGTGAAAGGGATCTGCCCTGTATGGGCCAGTCGGCCTCCTGTAGTATCCCACTTTCTTATGTTCTTATGTTTTTTAGTCTCACATTTCAGTAAACTCATAAACAGTAAACTGAGAATCTTTAAACACACTCCCGCTGCACTATTTCTCGGCCACACGTAAACAAAGCAGTCCGTATTATAGAGAATTGGACACTATGTTACATAAAGTGTTTCTCCTTGGTGGTGAGGTGTATCTTCAACACTCTCAGATGGCTTAGATTTTTCTCAGTGATGCTCTTGAAAGGAGGAGAAACTACCGTGAGTTAAGTTCAAGTGTGAGGGACCAGCGCTGTGGTGGTGTGGAAGCTAGGATGGTCAGTGTTATGGGGTGGTGTGGTACCTAGAATGGTCAACGTTATGGTGGTGTGGTAGCTAGGATGGTCAGCATTGTGGTGGTGTGGTGGAGGAGGTAGCTCTCTCTCTCTTTCTCTCTCTCTCAAAAGCAATATCAAGCGAGTTAACCATAATTCTTCAGTACCTCCGATGTGTCCCAGATTCCCCCGATAACTTATGTAAAGCTCACAGCATAATCTTACAAAGTGATGGTTTTTCTTACCAATATAATTCACGACTAACCAAAAGCAAATTTGGATATCTGGAAAGAGAGAGAAAGGAAGGAGAGAAAAAGAATAAGATTAGGTAAAGCTCAAGGGAATTTGTCTGCAGTTCGATGGTTCTTCTCATATTTCTGGAGAGAGAGAGAGAGAGAGGTGTTTGGTAATAACAGTAAATGACCTATCAACTTTTACGACCCACGACCATAATACGACCCACAACCCACGACCATAACCCACGTCATAAAGGTATAGATTAAGACTGGAGACTACGAGGACAATGTACGGATGAACTTATTGATATAAGTGAAGAGCTACGTCAAGGTGTGTGTGTGTCATCATCGTTATTATTATTATTATTATTATTATTATTATTATTATTATTGTTGTTGTTGTTGTAGTTACTATTATTGTCATTATCATTATTATTAATATTATTATTATTACCATTATTGTTATTATAATTATCATTAGTAGCAGTATTATACCATACCCGTTATAATAAATGTTAACTGTATTAGATGTAAAAAAATAATAATATGAACATTGTTAAACTCTATTTGCAGATTAGTTAATAATAATAAAGTAAACTCATTTTGGTGGTGTCAGCTGCACATTTTCATTATATAAGAGCACCAGTCATATGGTTATGGTTCTTGCATCTTAAATATCAACATTAAACAACACATTTTTTCCGAAAATATCACTGTGCTGGCGTGCCTTTATGACTAACACCGGGATACTGTTGTAATGAAAGTGTGGCAGGTGTTGTGTAGTGGTGGTGTTGAGTGGTAGTAGTGGTGAGTGGTGGTGGTGGCGGCGGTGTGTGGTGGTGGTGGTGGTGGTATGTGGTGATAGGTGCTGAGTTAGGTATGGTGGTGGTGGTGAGATAGGTGTTGTGTGGTGGGATGATCCTCACTTGTAATCTTCCTCCACCAACAACTCACAACTCTCACTACCTGTTCTCGTGAGTTTTATCTCCGAACTATTGTAGTACTGTCTGCTACGATTTAGCTCAACTATAACTTCAGCCGATCAGAGCGCGACCTACATCCGGCAAATTGAAAATGTGAAACTTTCATGGACAACTTTAAAAACATTTAATTGATCCAGTAAATCGATAAAAAGTTATGTCACAAATATAAATATAAAATATGGCCAGGCGGTCATAAGCTCTCGGGCCGGGATGGTGAGGTACAGTCAGCCACAAGTCCGGTAACCTGCTTCAATATTCTCAGCCCCAAACCGACTCTGGCTAGGAGGAGCCTTGATGGTGTTCACAGATGGCGCTCCTGTGTACACAAGTCTAACATGAAGAAAAAAAAATGACGCCATGGGCAAGTGTAATGCAATAACGGTACGAATAAGAAAACAAAAATGCATACAATTAAATGATATAAGACAACAAGTTCTTGTCGAAAACTTATAAGTTGGTTCATTATTGGAAATATTAATTATTCTGTACAGCTTAATATCAGATTATTACGGAAAATATGAACTATACAGTTAAGTGTATTCAACTTATTCAATGATTTTGTTATTAATAATCTCTTTTGTCTTGTTTTTTTTAATTTATTGATAACTTATCGACATGAATCACCACTATTGTTTTCGTTTGTAATCAAAATTAAAAACAGCTGAAAGATCTGATACATTCCTAGTTGAATTATCATTTATATTTATTGCTTGAATATAACAAATTTGTTTATCGTAGAGAGTATTACTTTTAAATTCATTTATATAGAAACATCCTCGCTGTGTTATGTCGGTACTTAGGAATTTTGATTTAACTCTTTAATTCGTACAAAAAAAATATGTAACTATTCGTTCCATAACTTTTGAATAGTTGCTATGCTTGTAGGTTTTATGAATCATAATTAAGAAAGAATAGAAGATGAGCTATTATAAAGAGTAAGTCAGTGAGGGCATATACAGTACATACAGAATATTAAACAATTATTCCTCATCTTATGAAACATGGACATAACCAAGATGTAGTTGCCAGTTTTGGTTTTGGTTTTGTTTTTGCGGGAAATAGCCTATCTGGGCACAGGTGCATATTTTCCGTAATAACCTGATTTTAATGCTTTAATGATTAATTAATATTTCCAATAATGAACCAAATTCAAATTTTTTCGACAAGAACTTCCGACCAATGAGAGCAAGCCTGGCTGATGACGTCATAAACGTTAATATTATGGTGTATGTGTGTTTTCTCGCTCAGAAGAAACAAAACAAAATCTCTTGTACTCGACTCCAGTTCGTAAAAACTTGGAACATTTTGAATAGAGCACATAACAGAGGATAAATTATCACCAAGAGACTTATAGTTGAAGGTGATAAAAAGAAGAACAGTGACTTGTAAAAATCTCAGACTGACGCTCAAGGAGGTGAAGTTTCTCGTAACTGAAAAAATATCTTTCATCTCCAATAAAAAAAGGTAATATACCTTTCAGGACAGATTTTGTTTTATATTGCTTAAGTAATATTAACATATAATTGTAGTAGTGGTGCTCCAAGTGTAAAATGAACAGCAGTAAATGATTAACATAGTCAGGTGTCCTCGGCTGCCCTCCACTTGTTGTATTCGTAATTCAAGATATCTGGAGGTGCCGTGCTCTGTCGTGTCCTTTAAGACCCGTGGCTATCCTTAATATCCCAAACCATATGGGGTAGTTTATTGTGTGCCTCTCCTTTACCTAACGGCCACCTACTAGAGGTGGCCAAGTCAAGGGAAGACCAGTGGCCTGTGTAGGATCCCTCCATTGATCTTGTTAATTTTGTCTAGGGCTATTTTGAAGCCCAGTACTGTTCTCGATTCCACGGCTTGAGCTGGGAGAACGTCCCATAGATCTGTCACTCTCTGTCACTCTATGTGAAGAAGTATTTCCTTGTGTTCGTTCTGCATGATAGCTTGGTGAGCTTGAAGTTGTCCCTTCGTGTTGTCCCTTTCAAGATTTTAATTGTTTCAATGAGATCTGTTCTATTGGGCTTTTTTCTGAATAGTTGTTCGTCTTGAGGCCCTTAGTTTACTTGGATAATCGAGATGGCATAGTTAAAGAATCATCTTGGTTGCACCTTTTCTATGGGTGTTAGATCTTTCTGGAGGTAGGGTTTCCATGCCTGAATACAAAAATCCATACAATAAGAAGCATTTTCTTATCATTGTATTCAAAGGTACGCTTTATAATTCCCAAATAAATTTTTTTTATTATTATTATTATTACTGCTGGGGCATCCCCCCCACTCGTTGCGTCGCCTTCAAGTGATTGATTGATCTGTCACAACGCCTACAGATTTTAACTTATCGACAGTATCCAGGAAGTTGTCATTAACAGAATAGTTGTGATTGGGGTTGTTGTATCCTATTTGTAGGGTCTTGCATTTCGTAATGTTAAAGGACGTTTGACTGTCTCCAGACCATTGACCAGCTCATGCAGTTGTCCTCATTGATGCGACATCATCTTGACTTGCTGCCTAAGTAAATACCATCGTAACTTTTTCGTAGCCACTTATATCGCTATATTTGCGGCCACATGACTGTCATTAATTCTACCGAGTAAGTGGTGTGTGATTGTTTTCGTAGTAGTTTTTCTACTAATTTTACTACAAGGAGAAAGGTGTTATTGTATATATGTTGGGTGGTCGTGGTATTGTTTTGTTTTTTTAAGTAATT
This sequence comes from Homarus americanus, assembly GCF_018991925.1. NCBI lineage: Eukaryota > Metazoa > Arthropoda > Malacostraca > Decapoda > Nephropidae > Homarus > Homarus americanus. Next base: position 3,506 of record NW_024737099.1, on the reverse strand, counting down.
GTGAATTATTCTTGTTTTTTGTATGTACTTTTATCGTCAGTCATATATTTTTATTTAAGCAGAGTACAGTATACCATCTTGAACCTCTGGGGTGATTAGGAAATGTATGTGCTTTTAGTATCGTATCTTGCCAGAGTGAAATAAGACAGTGTTGGTTGTTATGAGGAACATTCATCAATATAAATATAATTCACTAATAACAATCTTTGTACCTGTATTATCAGCTGTTTTTTATAGGACCCAAATCCCCTGTAGTTCCGTACCACCAATACGTAACACAAAGTCACTCGCTCACTTGCTTTAGGTCTGAGTTTTCAATGTGTCGTGCTTATGTTTACTGCTTTGGGTAACTTGCATGGGTTGACATGTTGCCTGTTGAAGTGTTCCTGTGTTTTAAGATGTTTCTTGTTGATGTATTCCTATGGGTTAAGGTGTTCCTTGTTTGAGGTATTGCTGTGTTGATATGTTCCTTGTTATTATGGTGTTTCTCGTTTCATTTTTTGTGTTTAGGTGTTCTTTTGCATTGAAACTTTCCTTGTTTGAGTTGCTCTTGTGTGTTGAGGTGTACCTTGTTTGAGGTGTTGCTATGTTGATATGTTCCTTGTTCTTATAGTGTTTCTTGTTTGAGTTTTTTTCTGTTGAGGTCGTTCAGATGTTTGAGGTGTTGCTGTGTTGATGTGTTCCTTGTCCTTAGGTGTTATGTGCTTTCAAGTAACTTATGTGTTTATTTATTCTGTGTTTACTTCGTATTTACGTTCAGATGTTATTTGCACATCCTGGTAAAGTTTTTGATACATTGTAATAAAATACTCTTCATATCGACTGAGGTCTCGTGTGCTCACAGGCCGCATAAGACGGAAGACCTTCAGTTAGAGGAGCCCGTCAGGTTAAGTTAAATTTCGACGTCTGCCTTAGAAATACTACGCTACAAGCACAACCCAATGGCAAACTAGCTTAAGGGGGCCATTTAGCCCCATGTAGGTGTAAGAGTTGTGCGTATGACAAGAAAATAATACAGTACATGATTATATAAGAAAATGGGTCTTTTAGTATTAAGGTGCTTCATATTATTGTATTCACACACACACACACACACACACACACTGATTTTATTAGGGCACAAAACGTGTGTATGCATTACTCCTCAGACATTGACCGCCTAAACACGCGGAACACCTGAACACGGAACACATGGAACACCTTAGCACACAGAATACTATAACACGGAACACCTGAACACACGGAGCACCTAAACACACCGACCACCTAGATACACGGAACACCTGAACACACGGAACACCTTAACACACGGAACGCCTAAACACTTGGAACACCTGAATACATGATAACACGGAACACCTAATTCTCACGGAGCGCCTGAACACATGGAACACCTGAATGCGTGAACACACGGAACACCTAAACACACGGAACGCCTGAATACACAGAACAACTGAACATACGTAACACAGAACATCTGAGCACACGGAATACTATAACACGGAACACCTGAACACACGGAACACCTGAACACGCGGAACACCTGAACACACAGAATACCTAAACGCAGGGAACGCCTGAACACATGGAACACCTGAATACATGATCACACGGAACACCTAAACACACGGAATGCCTGAACACACAGAACACCTGAACACACGTTTCACATGGAATACCTGACCACACGGAACACTTGTACACACGGAACACCTAAACACACGGGATGTCTGAACACACGGAACACCTGAACACACGAAACACCTGAACACACGGAACGCATGAATACGCTCAACACCTGAATACACGGAACGCCTAAACACACGGAACTCCTGATCACATGGAACACCTAAACGGACGGAACGCCTGAATACACGGAATACCTGAACACACGGAACGCATGAATACACGGAACACCTGAACACATGGAACACATGAATACACGGAGCACCTGAACACACGGAACAGCTGAACGCACGGAACGCCTGAACATATGCAACATCTAAACACACGGGATGCCTGAACACGCGGAACACCTGAACACAAGGAACACCTGAACACACGGAACGCATAAACACACGGAACGCCTGAACACACGGAACGCATGAATACACGCAACACCTGAACACACGGAATGCATGAATACACGGAGCACCTGAACACACGGAACGCATGAATACACGGAACACCTGAACACACGGAACGCATGAATACACGCAACAGCTAAACACACGGAACGCCTAAACACACGGAACACCTGAACACACGCAAGAGTTGCCTAAGAAGGTCCGTGCATGACATATTACCCCCTCAGCACGTAGCTTCTCATGCAGGTTTTTTTATCCCAGGACTGTCATGCAAGCAGCTGCGACCTGCTCCCCTCATGCATCGTCCTTCTCTCTGTCTGTCTGTCTGTTCATCTTTCTCCCTCTCTCTCTCTTCCTTCCTTCTTTCTTTTTCTTCCTCACCCTCTCTCGTTGACCACTTCTGCCTCTCTCTCTCTCTCTCTCTCTCTCTCTCTCCCTGTTCATATTTCTCTCTGTCTGGTTCAGTTTCCCTCTATTTCTGTCAGCGTTTTTTATCTATTTCTTTCACTTATTTCTTGTTTTGTCTATTTCTTTCCATCACTTTATTTGTTCTACCGTCTTATTCTAAACTCATTCTGCCTCTGTCTCCTTTTCAATGATTTTCTGTCTGTCTGTCCGTCTGTCTCTCACTCTCTCCCCTTGTCTGCCTGTCTCATTTTTTTCTCAACCCTCTCTCTTCCTTTCTTACTCCCTCTTATTGTCTCCATCTTCATCTCTTGTTACCTGCATCTCTTAGTTACACGGTAAAGAGCCTCACATCCCAACACTCGGTACACGGGATCGAGCTTCCTCTAAGAATTACAGATTATCTGTCAACTAACAGTACTGTATACATAGCGCTGATGATGAACCCGACACGGAACACCAGATTAAGAGATCAATCCATTTGGGTATTGTTTTTCAGCTCTGCGTCAGATAAAATTTCAAAACGTCTCTCTCTCTCTCTCTCTCTCTCTCTCGGTCGAAAATTTGTATACAGAAAACATCTGTTAAGTAAAATGGCTCCTTGCTGCTTGACAAACTTATTTTGATGAATTATCTTATTTATAAATTAAATGATTTTACTGTTATGAATATCAATATCATCGATTTTTATACAAGATGTTTATAGCGTGGTGAAACATGAGAGTAAAGTAAGTTGTGTGGCATCATAAGTGAAAAAACAATATTGCATGTTTCTTAATTACATTATTTATTAGAAGTATGCGCTCTTATGCATATAATGTAGCTATGTTATAGTTGTATATCCCATCATCACTTCCGCCCATCATCACTACCTCCTATCATCACTACCTCCCATCATCACTACCTCCCATTATCACTACCTCCTATCATCACTACCTCCCATCATCACTACCTCCCATTATCACTACCTCCCATCATCACTACCTCCCATTATCACTACCTCCTATCATCACT